>NC_134825.1:120852909-121152909 GCF_004210375.1 Tachypleus tridentatus
AACAGTCTTATCGAGAAAAAATTGCAGTCAGAAAATAAATATCCAACATCGGCAGAAGTAAGTTTGACCTCAACTTTGTTAGCCTCACATGCTTAGAAGAGGGCACAGTGGCATGGCTTCGGACTTATACTACTAAAAACCGGATTTTGATATCCGTGGTGGACAGATCCAGATGGCCCTTTGTGTAGTTTCGTGCATAACAACAAACAAACACGAAGTATTAAAAGAAGAAAATGAAGGGGTAAATGGGTAGGCTTTCTAACCCATTAACGCCCCACATCCTCCTCAGTTTACATGGTCTGCAGCTAGAGGTGAAAAGTTGGTTGCTTTTCCAAAATGGGCATGGCCAGGTGAGTTAAGGAGTTTGACTCGTAATCAGAGTGTTGCACCAAACATGCTCGCCCTTTCAGCCGTGGGGGCGTTATAATATGACGGTCAATCTCAATATTCGTTGGAAAAAAAATAACCCAAGAGTTTGCGGTGGGTGGTGATGACTAGCTGCCTTCCCTCTAGTCTTACACTGCTAAATTAGGGACGGCTAGTGCAGATAGCTCTCATGTAGCTTTGCGCGAAATTAAAAAAAACAACAACAAAGAAGCTTCCCAAAAATAAATAAATAAATAAAAACAAACATTAATTACAACACGGTACATCAACAAAGACGCCCCATAGAGACTTAGCGGTATGTCTTCGGACTTACAATGCTCAAAACCAGGTTTCGATACCGTGGTGGGCTCATTGTGTAGCTTTGTGTTTAATTCAAAAAACAACAATAACAATCAGCAAAGGGAAACAACAAACGTGTTCTTGAAGTTACCATTCTAGCCTCCGAGTACGATGTTAACGTATTACTATACTAAGCTGAACCCTGATTAATAGTATAGTTTCCATTTCGAACCCTTCCATTTCAAATGGTCCTCCCTTTAATACTGATACAACTGTACTGTTGAAGACGAAAGGCGTAAGACTTTCGAAACGTCGTCCTCTATACTTGTGTTTCCACAAGAAGCAGTTACCGTCCATTTTACTAAGTTTCATCATGAATTTTCTCCCTAAACAATCTATAAAATAATGTATTTGTATGTATGTGCGTGCGCGCGGGTACATGTGTATGTATATGCTCCATGTAGCGACATTCCACCAAAAACTGACCATGTTTGAGAAAAATATGCTAAGATCACGTGCTTATATATTCCTTTTACTTAGTGAAAGTGGAAAGCAAAAACAGAGGAGTATGGATAAACATGAGGGTCAGTGGGCTATGACCACTGAGAAAGAGACTTGCAAGTCGTACCTCAGTCGGCCTCTTTTAACAAGTGATAATCCATGAGCACAAAAAGAGGCCAGTAGCAAAAGCCGTCTACGTATACAATATAATTTATATACATATCTGTCTACTGAAAAAAAAAAGGTACCACGTGCAACTAAGTTACTTCCACAGAATATCCGTTCATATCAAATAACAGATATTCACACTATACCATACGAAGATATACTGGCCAAGTCGCCAGATGCAGCATTTATAGATTTCTGTTTGTTCGGACTGTTGAAACTGATTGTGAGAAACCGTAATCCTTTCACACTAAGTAGTTTATGAAAAGCCTACAGGGAACAGCTACGTGCTTCTAAAACAAGAAGGATTAATCCTTTACAATAAAAGTTATGCTGCAGGGCTTTGCTAAGATTCTCAGCCGTCAGAAGCAACACCAATGTGGTGGAATAGACTGTATCAGTATGTTGAGTCTCTCCTCTCATTTTAATGTAATTTAGTCAGCGATAAAGTTATTATTTATCCCGACATCTTAAGAAAAAAAGTGATACATTTTATTCTGTAGTTTAATTACTGCTATACGTTGTCAATATAACACAATTTTCTTGTAACGAGATTTCAAACTGTCAACAAATAAACTGCAAATACAAAAAATTTATGAGTAATGCTGCAAAACAAATTTACATTATATATGGTTATGATGTGACATTTGTCTCTGTATGTAGCTTGGGTGAGATATTAACATTCATTTTGTGAGTGTTTTTTTTGCTTTCTTGGACGTAAGGACTAAAATGGCATTAATGGCGAGTTCATGAACGTCGCTCAGATCAGTATGATCAGACGTTCTTCTGTTATGCGACGTATTCAATTTTACCATTTGTTGGTTAATAGTTGGCGGCGGGTAGTTTTGACTAAGTGTCTTTCTTCTAGGCTATCATTTCTAAATTAGGGGCGACCAGTGCAAGTATCTCTCGAGTAACTTTCGTGAAATTTCCAAAAACAAAGGAAAAAACGCAACGTGTCACCGAAGTCTGCGGACTCACACTGCTGTAAACCTGGGTTCAATATCCATGGTAAGCTGAGCACAGTTAGCGTATTGCGCAGCTATGTACTTGATTCTAAACAAATATATACATCTAACCGTTTTCAATAAATCGCTACCTTTGAAAGAAATACGCCGACGTAAAATTACATACCGTGTATTTCGCGACACATTGAGAAGGAATTCTTGTTCGATAATAAAATCAAAGTGAGTATCAAATGAAATGTTCACATTTTAAACCATTGCAATGGAGTTATTTAGTATTTTACGTCATTCCTAACGAATTTCGTAAGTATTTGGTAGGTATTACACTTTTTTCGCCTGATTTTTCTTTTTAATTTCGCGCAAAACTGCACGAGAGCTATCTTCGCAAGTCGTCCCTGGGATGACTAGCTACCTTCCCTCTAGTCTTACACTGCTAAATTAGGAACGGCTAGCACAGATAGGCCTCGAGTAGCTTTGTGCGAAATTCAAAAACAAACGAAACAAACAAGAGAATAACTTGCTATTCCGTGTTTTGGTATTAAAATTAGAAACATAGGAAAGACATATAGAAAAATACTTCAAAGTATTCTTATTCACATTTATTTGAACGCCTAAAATATGTTTACATTTTACCAAGGCTAACCACAACGTTGCAACGTTACGTTCATCAATTTCCTACTACGTTGTCAGTTTTATCCGTTACAATTAAATCATTAGGTATATTTATTATTTCAACACGTTTCAGTTTTTTTAACAAGTAAAAATAGTTTTTTCTTTCATCCTTTCTCGTGCTTTTCTAACGTGTAATTACACAGCTACAAGTGTGAGAGGACTTCAGACCCCTCAAGACCCTTATTTCAATATGTGTTGTTTCTCTCATAATATTTTTACGCAATAAACACGAGAATGTATATATGAAGAAAACAACAACCGAGAAACATAGATAAATAAAATAAAATAATCAGTACATTTTTATAACATTATAATCGATTTCTGATCAAATGATATCGATTTTCCTGGTACGTTTTACACGTCTGACTTCTTTAGTTTAAAACTAGTTATACGGCTGCATGTTTGCAGGAATTATTCCTCAACCAAGGTAATTAAGCGTGTAATTTTAAAGCATTTTATTACGTGTGTTGAGTCTATAGTGATTTTACGTGGTCACGGATCTGTAATTAACATAGATGTCCTAAGAGCTTCCCTTTACGCATAATATCTCTTGAGGCGAGACATATAATCATAAAACTTTTATCAATGGACGAATTCAGCAACGTTAAATCAAGCGGTACTGGTGATATGTTTTCATAAAACAGAATATATTTAAAGTTATAACGTCCGTGAAACTTTTCATTAACAGTTACTATAAGAACAAATTTATAAAAATATAACCCCAAGAGCATTTTTTCTCACACTTTTATGGGGATTTTAAATAACAAAAGCTGGCTGGTAAAAACAAAAGTTGTGTTATATCTATCCCTTTTTATGTGTTTTCTCGATACATTTCTGTGTAATTTTTATTTTTACTTTCATCATGCGTTGAGATTAGTACGAGTTTCGTTATACTGCACTTTATAAGACAAAACACATGGTATAAAGCTACCGGAGTATATATGACGTTATATAACTTACCTGAATATACGAACAGTAGTGTAAGTGAAATGAAAAATGTTAAAGCACTTTAGACGGACAAAAAGGCACTTGGTAAAATAATTTTAGCCCAGAATACTTTGAACGTAGTCATTAATGTGAATGAACAAAAATTATAGAACGTATAAAACAGTAGAATAGAGTAATTTTATTATAATGTTATTATCTATATTCAAGTTGGATTTCAGTGATATTCTAATCACCAACATTAAGTTTCACAGTTTTATTTCTTAACCGTCTTTAGTTTAACGTATTTATGAACGCTTATTTTTGTTATCACAGAATAATATGTCTCTTTTCAACAATTTTTTTCGGCTTCGATCTTACTGGTTCATCAGTGAACTGATTTAACTAACACTAGGTAAACATAACACAGACCAGATGTAAATGTTCTCTCTCGTCAGTAATCGATACTCAAACCTGGGGATATCCTGGAATAGAGAAACCTTGTAGAAGCATGACAGACAAATTCGACTAAATAGGAAACCAGTGCGAACAAAATGAAAGCTAGAAGCTAAATGCTTTGAATTACCGCAACACGCTTAAGGGATTTTAAAGACCATAAACCAGAAGATAAATGAGGCGTTCTATCAAAAATAGTTGAGAGCTAATAATAAAAACATTAAAGAGAGCATATATGATGTTCTTAGGAAAATTGGAAAAAATAACACTGAGTGTATATTTATACTTGTGTGTGTGTATATTTATATCGTACACTAGAGTCTGCTCGTAAGTCCTAAGAGAAAACAAAGTAGATGTCATGTAAAAAACAACAACAAACAAACATCGCATTCCAATACGTCTCAGTCATGGAAAGCGTCGTGACTGTGGTTCTTATGATCCTACTTGGATCCAGGACAGAAGTAAAAGGAATTATGGACTTGATGACGAATGAAAAACAAATTCTGGGAAACTCTAATAAACCTGAAGATGACGTACAATGACGTACAATATTACTCAAGAAAGGCTTAAAATATTGTTCAGTAGTTAGCATTCATTTTAATGGCATAAGTGATTTCACGAGCAAATGTTTGCTAAGAACAAGCACAAAAATCTTCCTTATTAACATTTAAAGTCAATTTTCGGTAAAAACGCGCACTAATTTTCTGAGCGTAATAATAATCAACGAGTTCATATCACCACACATTGACGGTTACTCTTTTTATGTAAAGCACATAAATCTAAATGATACTTTACCGTTTCTTGTTTGGACATTCTTATTTATTTGCGTTATGGTTTTTACAATTTAAGAAAATTTGCAACATGTTTCTTCTTTTGTTATTGCTGACAGTCGATTTTAATGAAGACGTAAAATCAACTTTTTATCGCAAGCAAGTTTATATTATGATGCTGTAATATAGTTTTTAGCCAAAAACCTATCTTCGTTACTATGATGTTATAAGTTATACTCTTGTATAGAACGTTTTAATGCTTAAAAATCATCAAAAGTAGCCATTTTTATTTCTACTTTTTAGCACACCTGGTGACGAACTAATGAACTATTAGTTACATTTTTTAACAATTATAAAATGTACCTCAATCCATAATTTCGAAGTAATTTGATAAATGAAAAAGAACCTATTAGTTATATAAGATCACGTATAGTGACCTAAGTTTGTTTTGAATTTCGCACAAAGCCACACGAGGGCGTTAGCCGTCCCTAACTTAGCAGTGTAAGCGTAGAGAAAAGGCAGCTAGTTATCAATACTCGCTGCGAATTCTGAAGCTACTCTTTTACTAACGAATAGTGGGATTGACCGTCACGTTATAGCTCCTCCAAGACTAAAGGACGAGCAAGTTTGATGTGACGGGGATTCAAACCCGCCACCCTCAGATTACGAGTGGAGCGCAATAAGCACTTGGCCTACTTACGTAACTCTATTAGAGCAATCAACATATTCAAGCACAATGAAGTTTACCCATAACGACTACTTAGATACGACAATATAATACTTTCTTAACTGAAGATTCATTAAAAGTCAATATTAAAAACTGTCACGTAGTAGATCTAATCGTCTCATATCAATAACTGATATTTATTATTTATTTTAATACGATGTAAGCCTAGAAGTATTTACTTTGGAACTGATATTTATTATTTATTTTAATACGATGTAAGCCTAGAAGTATTTACTTTGGAAACATTGTTGAAATAAAAAAAATATTTTTTTTTTGTCACAAACTCCCATTCTCGTATAATTTGTTTTTTATATTAAAATATAATTCAATTATTCTGTAGTGTATATTAAATTAGTAAAGGCATTTCAGCAGTAAAGACAGAAAGAAAAACTACCATTGCTTTATAGATGATAATATGTAAGCCAATGTTTTGCCATTGTGGCTTTATCAGAAATTGTATTACTAAAACAGTTCATGTACCACCTGCTCTGTTGGAATAAAAATAAGGAAAAGTTGGCTGTATTGAAAGGATTATTACTGTTATCTGGAAAGTCGATTTTTTTTTTACTTTATTGCTAAGTAAAATTATGTGTGATTAATATAGAGACAAGGCCATTTATACGTAAAATATTAATTAAAACAGTTTTTGTATCCATAATATCAAAACTCATCTGTCTTTGCAGATGACAGGAGAAGCCATTCTTAAATAATGGTTATTTATTTATTGCTTATTAATGATATAAAATATTATTTTCTTATGGGTATTGTTAGCATAAAATGAAGAAATATGCTATTTCAATGTTACGTAACTTGTAATACCAGACATGTCATTTGAATAAGCAGAAAACTTACAAGCTACGTAGATTGTTACTTGTTTAATTATGTTATTTATTCTTTATGAACATTCTGGAACAATATGATATTTTTTATTTTTACCTTAAAAAAAGTATACACGTTAAATATTTGTTTCAAAAAGAAAACATTATTTTCCCTAAACGTGAATGACGTCATCATCTTACGTCATTAAACGTAATGTAAAAAAATAGATAAGCAACGAAAAAGTAGACTAAATATAATCCTGTATACTAATTAATGTTCGATTTTTGGTTTTGGTAAAGTGAATTTATTTAACTTTTTCATGATTTCTGTGTTCATTATTTTAACATTTGAAAAATCAAATGAGTCATGATATTTAATCAACAATAAGTTCAAGCATATGAAAATATATTTTTTTTATGTTCTTTCAACCTTGTTGAAAGTTGACGGCTAATTTATATTTGATGTAAGAGCTATTGCTTTCTGCTAGTACACCGGTAAGTTTACGCATTTACAACGCTAAAATCAGGGGTTCGATTCCCCTTGGTGGTCTAAGCAGATAGCCCGATGTGGCTTTGCTACACGAAAACACACACACGTAAGAACTATTGTCCTCTGCTAGTACAGCGGTAAGTCTACGGATTTACATTGCTAAAATCAAGGGTTCGATTCCCCTTGGTGGTTTAAGCAGATAGCCCGATGTGGCTTTGCTACACGAAAACACACACACGTAAGAACTATTGCCCTCTGCTAGTAGAGCGGTAAGTCTACGGAGTTACAACGCTAAAATCAAGGGTTCGATTCCCCTTGGTGGTCTCAGCAGATAGCCCGATGTGGCTTTGCTACACGAAAACACACACACGTAAGAACTATTGCTCTCTGCTAGTACAGCGGTAAGTCTACGGATTTACAACGCTAAAATCAAGGGTTCGATTCCCCTTGATGGTCTCAGCAGATAGCCCGATGTGGCTTTGCTACACGAAAACACACACGTAAGAACTATTGCAGCCTCTACGTTTCCCTTCCTGATACGCCATTGTCAACGCCCTCTACTGGCATGTCAGTATTTCTGCGGACTTGCAACCCGAGTTTCGATATCCATGGTGAGCAGAGCACGGAGAGCTCATTGTGCAGCTTTGTCCATAACTCAAACAAAACCGTTATTAATAGTAGCTGACATATAACATTTGACATTCAAATCTGTGTCATTCTTCAATCATATTGACCACAATTTTTAATAGCATGTAAAGGTTTAGGGAGGTACAGCAATACACAACGAAGAGGCAGATTTTTTTTTTAATTACCAATTTACGGATCTGTAATTAGTTTTTGTGAGGACGATATGGTTTGATTTATCACTTATTTTTGTGACACAAGTAGATATTACAACACGTTTTGTTATTTTTTTTTTCCAATTAGAATAGCTTATTGAGTGGAACAAGTGTTTGTAGCTGTATGGAAAATATTTTTTTATGAACTATGTTATTATTTAGGATCGTAAAAGGGATTCCACTAAAAACAAACTACTGGGTTTGTATTATCACGAAAACAGGAGGGTTAAACTTTATTCTACCAAAACATTTAAAAATATAATCTTTTCACCAATTTCTTATTCTACCGTGTTTCTGTGATGGATTATATTAAAATCTTTTATAAAGCTGTCAATACAATTTGAGCTTACAGAAGCAGCAAAATGTATTATATATATATATAAAAGATGAATGGAAGTAGATATGACAATAATTTATTCCATCTTCAACATATATCCATTGGCTAAAACTGAAAAAAAGTAACTCGATTTACCATACTTCGTCTTGATCATAACTGAAAACTTCGACATAAATATTTATACGAGGTTTTGAAAAACAAATGAAATATTGTTTTTTTTATTCTAATCAGGATCATGGATTACAATCATGTTTATAGAATTTCAGTGGACGTTTAATGGTTTTCTCAACCGGTAGGTGTGGTGAAATATTTTTCTACATCAAACTAACTACAAGAACTCAAGGATCGATAGCCTTTAATTTTTAGGCTAAAGTTTTTGGTTGTTTTTGGTTTTTAAATAATAAAACTATGGGACGTAAAGAGCCAATATTTAAACTAAGAATTCCAAGTCTATAATTTGAAGCTTGACAAAAGAAAGTAAAATGATGTAATGAAGCACCTGATTTATTGATTTTGGGTGGACCACGAATTTGAGGGGCATGAGAATGTGAAGATGATAAAAAATTAATATACTGGAGATGTGGAAGGACTTGTTTATGTGTAATACGATAGTGTTGATTAACATTCTTGTACAGACGTTTAATTAGTTTCTAAATTAATAAAGTGAAGTAATTATATAATTGAGGGAGAAAAAAGACAAATTACCTCAATTCTATAAATATGGAGTTTCATTAACTGCTGATGGTTTCAAACATCATTTATATAAATGGAATTATTGAATAAGTTTGAAATATGTATTGATTGTAAATAAATTATCTATTTGTCATTTCTTAAAGATACGGACATTCATAATCTCCCAGGTTTTAAGTTGAGTTATAAATCCTCAAGGTTCACCAATAAAGCAAGTGAACTGACCTCTGAAGAGCGGATTTGAAACAATCTTAGGTAAGAGTAGGTTGAAAACTTTTATTAACTGTGAAATAAGAGAAGACGACGTTTCGATTTCTATACGAGAACCAACATATATTCATTCGAAAATATAATGGTCAACTTAGAGTTGTCAGAAAAGACTTCAAATTCTCAAAAGGTTCGGGATGAACCGAATTATAACTCCCTTTTTAGGAACTTCTATTAGTTTTGAGTTGTTCTCGAGGGTAAATATTTCTTGTTAGGTCTTCTAGTTCTATATTTAATTCTATAACTGAAAGGAGGCAAATATTTCTTACTAGGTCTCCTAGTCTTACTTTATACGTAGTATTAACATTGTGCTTGATTTTAGATGTATGACACAAACCTTTCTTAAAACAGTTTTCATCAAACTTATGTTAATTTCAGCACCATAAGTAACTCTTTAGGTATTTCTGTAATAACAAACAAAAAAAGATTAAAATTACAAATGTAAAAGAACCGTTAAACAGAAAACTAAGTTACTGACGTATGCGACACCTTTGGGAATTATCGTAACATTTATTTTTATGTTTGTAACAATTTTCCAACATAATTACAACTCTAAAATTCGTGGTTTGATCCCCGCATCGGACACAGAAACCTGTGTATATTTGCAACACAAACGTTACGAAATTCACCAGAAACATAATAACGAACTATGTTACAAAAATCCAAAATAAAAAACATATTTTTGCGTGAAAAAAGAAAGTTAACATTGACTGATGACAGCAAAGCCATATTTTTGTTTTAATGATAAAAAACAACTAATACTAATTAATTGAGCTACAATAACGAAATTTAATAGTGTTGTTGAAAAGGATCTGTAATGTGTTACATTTGAAATCAGTTCTAAGCACCATATCGTATTTCAACGCCATTTTGAAAGGTATATTTCATAATATTTCATCATTTAAACTATACTTGTGTAAGTCAAAAAATATACTGTTTTTCCAGCATAATAATATAAAATTTAATGTATAAAAGAGAAAGTAATAATCCACTCTTTGTAATATTTCATATAAAAAATTGTACATGATACATAATTTAAAATCTGGTAGATTCAGACTATTTCCAAATATTACAGTGTTTGTTCTAGTAGTTTATTCTTTTTTATGAGGCTGTACAAGTCTGTTTTATATCACATAATATAAGACTAAAATATATATAAACTGTACCAGTCAGGAAATCACTATTATTGCTTTAACCCTGGACACACAACATCTGTCCCCGATGATTCAACGATAAGTCAAAGAGAGCTTATAATATTAATATTCGTGTTTCCATATCCACGTTGGGCACACAGTCCATTGTGTAACTTTGTGTTTTTCAATAAACGAAACATACTATAATACTTCAGTTACTAATTAGATGATCTTTAATTTTATTGTGTAAATTAATATCCTAATCAATTTATTAAAATTACATATCGGCACGTTTCCTTCCGCAAAATGAAGCGATCTGTTTTTATAAAATGCTCGCGAAATCTGACCTTGAAGTTTTGATTTTACGCTTTGTAATATACTTAGTGATATTTTTTACGGTAATTAACAAATTACCTCCATATAAGTAATACTTTAAATGCCATTAATGGATACATTTTCAGCAACATGATATCGCAATTAGAGTTTACGCCACAATTTAATGAATAGTTATGTAAATTGTAATGTTTTCTATCGTTACTGACACGTCATATATGGGCTTGGCCAGGTGGATTTAGGCGTTTGACTCTTAATCTGAGGGTCACACCAAACATGCTTGCCCTTTTAGCCGTGGAAGCGTTATAATATGACAATTAATCCCACTATTCTTTAGTAAAAGAGTATCCCAAGAGTTGGCGGTGGGTGGTGATGACCAGCTGCCTTCCCTCTAGTCTTACCTTGTTAAAGTAGGGACGGCTAGCGCAGATAGTCCTTTAGTAGTTTTGCGCGAAATTCAAAACAAAACCACTTCGTATATGATAAATAACTTTATGTACAGTATTGTGCAAAAATGTGAAGACAAAGTCAAAAAGTAGATTTCAGACTACTTTCAAATAACAGTCGAAGGTAAATCACGCGTGAAGTACCAACATTTTATTAATATTCATATTTAGTACAGTGAAAGTGCTTCTTGAGTTCAGCAAACAGTTATTATTTTGTCCGCATTTTGCTTTAATAATTGTAGACAGTATTTAAATCATTGTTTCGATATATTTAATCAAAGTATCCTTTGGGATTTTACTCCAAATGTTTTTAATACACTTCTATAAAGTTTCTTTAGAAGTAATTTTTGATTTGTCAAGTTTTTCATCTATTAACTCTCAGATCTGGTCAATTGGGTTTAGATCATGGCTCTGTGGGAGACATTAGATCATTTGAATGACTCCAGCAGCTTCCTTTTAACTTAGTAATTTCTGCATTGGTTGGATGAATGTTTAGGTCATTATTTTCTTGGCAAAAGAATACTTTATCAATAACATGCAAATCATTGGGTATACCATGACGGATCAGTATCTGATGGTACTTGCGCTGGTCCATTATTCTTTCTGTTTTCCAAGTATCTCCTCTCAACTCAGTAGAAAAACACTCCAAACCATCACCCTGCTTTCCCCATGTTTCATGTGCTCTACATTGAGGTAAGTATAATTTATTTCTCTACCTCCCTTTGTACAACTTATGCTTTGAACCAAATACTCCAAACTTAAACTTATCCGTCTATAAACACCTTTTTTACAATCATGAACAGCCCTGTTTTTGTACTCTTTAGCAAATTTCAGTCTCTTGACAGCATTGGGAGATAAAAGTAAAATATTTTAAACAGCTACACGACCAACTTGAGTCTTCTTGATACTAAAATTGGACACATTTCTGTCATTTGGTACATGGTTGTTTCTCATGCTTGAGAACTATGGCAGTCTTCCTTTTGTCCTGAAGGCTGCATAAACAAAGATATTTAACATCAGTATCATTGAGTCTAGTAGTTCTGCTTTTTATTTCCTATTATCAAATTTATCTGTCTCGGTCTCACGATATAGGGTGTACTTGATATTGTTTTCAAGAATTCAGCAACTTATTGCATCACGTAAAGCTTTTGACGCGAATTGTCTGCTTTACTAACAACTATTTACGCTTTTTGGATATATCGTGACAATAGTTCTTAATATATAATCTTACAATAATGTTTTTTTTAATCAAGCTTTATTTGTGCTGTGCTTTCAAATTGAGTTATTCCGGAATATGCTGGTACCATACGATAGCTCCTTGCCGGTTTCTTTTCATGTAGTTAACACAGTACATGGCGTACTATGACAGTTATTTCAGAGCCTAAATTTAATCAGCTTGTGTATTCAAGCAAAACACCTTATGACATACTCTTGGTACAAATATATGGGAATTCTCACTCTGGCTCATTCAATTATCAACATGGAAATGTGAAGCAGAACAATAATGTTGAAATTAGCATTTTGTAATGACATGGAAGAGTTAGCACCATGACATTGAAAGAATGACAGGGTATTCTCTTGTCTTAACACTTTTGTACAGTGCTGTATGACAGCTCCGAAACGTTTCCTAGTCACCATATGTACAACACAGGTGTTTTGAAATTTACAAGATTTTGTTTAGTTATTGTAAAGCACGAAGCTACACAATGAGCCATCTAAACTCTGCTCACAACAGGTATCGAACCCTGATGTTTAGTGGTTTAAGCCTGTAGACTTACTACTAAGGTCAGTAAATACCTTATAAATGTACAGTTATCTCATTGTATATATATTTATATATGAAAACTTCGACTTAAATAAAGTCTATAACTGTTTAGACTTCTAAATTACATAATAGCTGTACTTATTAAATTAAGTTTCGAAGCTTTGAAACTTGTTTACCACAAATAATAAAAATATACCACAAGTGCATATGATGATGAAATATTTCGTTTATTTCTGGATATGCTAAAAAGACTGTCTTACATTTTTTAGCTGCATTACAAGGAAACAATCCCCCTTTAGAGTGCATTTATTTTTATCAAACTTCGTTCATGGTGAATATAACTAAGAACTCTGATTCGAGTACAGTTATCTGACGGTTTTAAAGCTGCACGTTATCCAAAGTATAATTTACATTCTGTTTATCATTTAACATTTGAAATGCACTTATTCGTAATTTATGGCAAAAACGTCTTCTATACTATGTAATATATGTATCTTTCATGTTCACCGTTTTTTCTGTGATAGCTGAGGACATCAAAGATCGCTATAAATCCACAAATATTGTTTATATTTTGGGCCCGGCATGACCAAGTCTGTTAAGGCGTTTAACTCGTAATCCGAGGGTCGCGGGTTCGAATCCCGGTCGCACCAAACATGTTCGCCCTTTCAGCAGTTGTGGCGTTATAATGTTACGGTCAATAACTGTATTAGTTGGTAAAAGTGTAGCGCAAGAGTTAGCGGTGGATGGTGATGATTAACTACCTTTCCCCTAGTCATACACTGCTAAATGAGGGACAATTGTTTATATTTATTTCTGACCAAGTTGGATACATTGACTATTTACTGTAATCTCATTAACATTTGTTTCTGGGCTATTTGTGTCAATGTATACAATTCCAGGAATAATGTTATTATAATCAAGGCTTCAATCAGCTGGAGTTTCATGACTAAAATGACAGACAAACACAACAATTTATCTCTTCTTATCTTCGACTTCTAAACTTGAGTTCGATGCTCCCAGTAACTGGCGTCAGAAATTATACTTATACTTCTAGTCTCTAGTGACATTACAGCCAATCCATACCTCCAGTCTCTGTCAACAGACACAGCAAATCCATACCTCCAGTCTCTGTCAACAGACACAGCCAATCCATACCTTTGAACTTAAGTAAAATACGGTTCTTGCTCACCATAAACAATCAGTAAAGAATATATAATTTAAAGTAATAATAAATAAACTGAAGTGTTTGAGACGTTTCCTGAGTGATGTAACAATAATTAAGAAAACTTGAAGTAAGATGATGTATTTCTTACGCATATTGAGAAATAAGTGTTTAACGTGTATTATATTACTCTGTGCTTCGCCCCTCCCTCGTAGCACAGCGGCATATTTGCGAACTCACGTCACTAGAAACCAGGTTTCTATACCGTAGTGGGCAAAGCGCAGCTAGCCCATTGTGTAGCTTTATGTTTCTATACCAGTAGAGGGCAAAGCGCAGCTAGCCCATTGTGTAGCTTTATGTTTCTATACCAGTAGTGGGTAAATGTTTAATTCCAAACAAACAGTTTCTTTCACTGTCTTTTCTTCAACATTTTTACACATGTTCTCTAAACACATTAGTTTCCTTGTTTGATGATAAACACAAAACATTACAATAGATAACCTGTTCTATGTTCAACTCGGGTATCGAAACCCGATTTTTAGCCTTAGAAGTCTACAGACTTAGGGATGAGCCACTAGAATGTATTATTATCAGTAAAACCACCATCAAATTATCATTGCTTTCTTTATTTATCAAACTAAAAAAAAATATGGCCCGTCATGGCCATGTGGTTAAGGTATTCGACTCGTAATTCGAGGGTCCAGAGCTCGAATCCCTGGCACACCAAACATACCCGCCTTCTCAACCATGGGGGCGTTATAATGTGACGGTCAATCCCACTATTAGTTAGTAAAAGAGTAGTTGGCGGTGGGTGGTGATGACTAACTACCTTCCCTCTAGTGTTACACTGCTAAATTAGGGACAGCTAGCGCAGATAGCCCTCGTGTAGCTTTGCGCGAAATTCAAAACAAACCAAAAATTTTTATTTTATTTATAGATTTTTATTTTTACTTGCATTATTGTAACACTTTCTCGCTATCAGTTCATTCAGTTAGTGCTCTATTATAGATGGCTAATGTACTTCGAGCAAAACATGAACAATTGGGTTTTTCATGTTTAGACAAAGTTACTAATGGGCTGTCAAGGATATCGAAACCCGGTTCCTAGCGTTTTAATTCCCCAGACAGAATGCTGTACCTCTGAGGGGGGTCACACTTAGAAATTAAACTCGAGACAATATTTTATGGCTTCACATACATTCGTATCCAAATCCCCATTGTTAAAATTCAGAGCTCTATTATAGAGCTAACCCGCTCTGTTTCCCATCCTCCCAATACTTGCAAATGTTACATTTTATTCTCTATTCACTATAAAAGAATTTATGCGTTCATAAAACGCAGAATAAGTTGTTAAGGTGAAATCTTAAAAGTACAGCAATTATATTTACAACTTATACGAACCAGAACTTCGTACAATAGCGTGTTCATCAGATTGCGTGAGTAAAGTAATTATCAAAACATTTGGTTTTTGTTGAATTGGAAGATGCAATATTAACGTAGGTTGACTCAGGAAGATTATAAAATATAGTTGCTTCTGACTGAACACGGAAACAATGCAAATAATCAAATGGAAAATATGTGTTTCTTCTTTGTTTTCAAAGTATTAAACGTCGATACATTAACTGTTATTAAAAAACAAAACACACACACTATAAAATAACATATTCAAATTTGGATTTGGTGAATACAGCCACAAATGGTTTGTTTGATAAAAACCAGAAAGACTAAACGAAGACTGTCTGCTCTAGCCCTCCATAATTTGAAGTGATAGACCAGAAGGAAATCAGTTAGTCAACCCCACAAACTACAAATTCTTAGACAATTCTTGTCAGACAGAATAGGCGAATGTAACCGTTGTTCACATAACTCATCACGGTCTGGTAGCGTGTAAGTAAATGAAAGAGATCAAAGGTTATATATTTTATAAACATCGAACTATGTTAACCCTAAGAATTAAATAATGATCTTTGTACTGGACGTTGAACAAGCTGCTACTTACGAGTATAAATCACATTGCGTTAAAAGTTCAAACTGCAGAAAAACCCGGTCTTCACTGTATTTGAAGGACGAATACACACGGTGAAAATTAGCAATACGTTTTATTTAAGTTTTTATACACTGCTCGTTCAACAATTAATTATAATAACCTGGATAATTATAAGATTCATGTAAAGAATAAAACACTTTTGAATTGAATCTGGAACTATCAGCATCTCTCCAACAATTAAACATTTAGGCTATTGTCGGGTCGAATGCCATAAAATTAATCAGAAAAAAACTTTAAAGCAAATCGGAACTTTTAAGCTTAATGAGATGTTACTCGAAATGTATTACAAGATTGTGCGGTAAAAAAATACAGTGATTAACTTTTTATTAAAAGAAAACCAGGGAACAAAAGAACAAATCCCATATTAGTTTATTAATATATTTTTCATAACACACGGAACAAAATACAGATAATGTACTGACTAGCAAAAGATAACTGTTACTAACTATTATTCTTTGTGAACTTTTCTTTATTTCTAAAAACTAAATGCACAGTTTAATTGTAATAATAATGAAAATGTTACAATTAAAGTAATCATCTACAAGTCATAAAATTCTAGTCTAGCTCTTGGTTGTTTCAGAAACATGGGATTCAACCAATATTTTTTAGTGTTTATGAAACTTTTGCACGGGCTGAGGAACATCACATTTTTTTTAGATGGGAAACTTACATAAATGATTTTATCTGACAAATTTTTGCCAACATGAATTCAGTCGTTGTAAGAGCACTTACAACAACAATAAAACTGTGTTTAAAAGTTTCAAAATACACTTCATACTACATTACTTTCCGTAGCAAGGGCCCTTGAACAACAGTAAGTATGTGGTTAAATGTTTCAAAATAGACTTCATACTAGATTACTTTCTGTAGCAAGGGCCCTTGAACAACAATAAACCTGTGTTTTAAAGTTTCAAAATACATTTCATACTGCATTACTTTCCGTAGCAAAAGCCATTGAACAACGATAGGGATTTGTTAAAAAAAATTAAATTACACCTTGTACTACATTACTTTCCGTAGAAAGTTTGTTCGTAGTTAGACAAAAAACTACAGAATGGACTATCTCTGCTGTTCCATCCGCTAGTAACTAAAGCCGGATTTTAGCGTGTAAGCCCAGAGATCTAACGATGGTACACTGTGATGTATCCGTTAAAAAAATCCGCAACAGAACAATAAGGATTGCTAAAGACCTTATTCTCTTATTACCTTACTTTCCAAGGAAAAGTCCATCATCAAAGAATAATAACCTATTAAAATCTTCAAATTACCCTGCATAATGCATATGTTAGAGTTAATTTAGTACATATTTAGATATATATAATTTAATACTTTGAAAAGTAATTGGACGAAAATCTTTACTTCTAGTAACAATCACAACCAATAAATTTAAGGCTTGAGACATAGACATGATGTTAATAAATCATGTGTGTTTATGTA
Organism: Tachypleus tridentatus; assembly: GCF_004210375.1. Classification (NCBI taxonomy): domain Eukaryota; kingdom Metazoa; phylum Arthropoda; class Merostomata; order Xiphosura; family Limulidae; genus Tachypleus; species Tachypleus tridentatus. Next base: position 120,870,519 of record NC_134825.1, read on the forward strand.
TATTTAGCTTAATTTTGTTCACTGACTTATAAACTTATATACTGATCCATATACTTGTTTTATTTGTAAATCACAACGTCATTTATTTAAGTTATACCTAATCAAGTCCTAAACCTAATCATATTTAAGATATTTTTAGCGGAAGTATTTCCGAATTAGGTGAGCAGTAAATGTAGGAACCTATAACACTAAAATCTGGGGTTCGATCTTCGCGGTGCATACAACAGATAACTCAGTTCGGCTTTGCTCTAAGAAACAAATAACAACTGTTGTATGTATAGGGCACTTGGGATGAAATTAATATTTAAATAAGAAATGGAGAAACAGGTTAATATTAAATGAAAAATTATGGTTTCTTAGAAAAATACCGGTTGAATTAGTTTTATTTCTAAATAAAATGAAAAAAGTGGAAGTAGGAATTTATCAAACATACGTCTTTCAATAAATTAATTTTTATACATGGGTTAACATTCATTTGTTTGCTTTCTATAGCTAAAAAAAGAAACAATGAATAGAAGTCTCTTACGAAAAGTTAAAAATGTATGCAGTCAACTAGCATACATATCAGTTATTAACATTAAAAACAGAAGCCTCGCGACTGTTTGTTCAAATGGTTTTGAATAAGTCACGCGAAGTTGCAGCCGATATAAAGTCGTAGTGAAATGTCGTGTATGAGAAATACATTACAAATTGATCGTTTTGAGAAAGGTTGACTTGCAACTTTTTTATTATTATGAGCTGTGTTCACATGAGGTATTCAGAGTTTCACTGTAACTAAAAACTTTGTAAAATAACGGAATAAGTATCAACTTGAGGTACCAGGACCATCAGGAAAGGGGCCCGCTAAAAAGCGATATAAATCACGTGTGTATAAACCGATTTCAAGACATACGTGTTCAATTGTTGCATATTTCGTAGAACTGGATAATGTAATGGTTATTCATACACATAAGACGTGCCTGTCAAGTGGAAAAATACAGCGACTATGAATTCCTGGGCTATCAAACACTGTTGAAGAGGGTGTGATGAGAAACTGTTGCTCTCCGACATTGAATGACTTATTGAAAGCTTTCAGGAAGATGAAGTGTGGTTTAGACAGGAAAGCATTACAAAGGATACTTTTGTAATGGAAACAACTCTGTAAAGTAGTTGTATAATCGTAAAAATAGAGCTTGAAAGAATATGACGACATTTATTTAACACTGTATTTCAGCAGATAACCCGATGTGGCTTTGCAATAAGAAAATACATAAATACATTACAATTTTTTCATAAAGTACAATTTGTTATTATTTTTGAAACTACTTCCACAGAATGTCATGAGATGCTATGTTTTGTATTCGTAAGCATCGAACTAATTTATAGTGATAATTACATTAATAGAAATTAATTATATAAATTTCCAGTAAAAATGAAGAGAAAAAGAGGCAAGATTACCCTACATAATTACCCCTCACTCCAAGTGGCTCAACCCTTAGTTTAAAGTTTACATAGCTAGAAACTTCATTTTGATAATTATGGTTGGTTGTTGCAATACCAATACCCATTATGTTAGTTTGTGCTTTACAAAAAATAAAAATGAAACACTAGATAGTTTATTCAGTTTTAAGGACCCGGCATGGCCAAGTGGTTACTGTACACGACACGTAATTCTAGAGTCTCGGATTCCAATCTCTGTCACACCAAACATGCTTGCCCTTTCAACAATTGGGCCGTTATAATGTGACGGTCAATCCCACTATTCGTTGGCAAAAGAGTAGCCCAAGAGTTGGCTGTGGGTGGCGATGACTAACTGCCTTTCCTCTAGTCTTATACTGCTAAATTATGGACGGCTAGCGCAGATAGTCCTAGTGTAGCTTTGCGCGAAATTCAAAACAAACCAAACCAGTTTTAAGAGTTCGTCACATTCAGTTATTGATATTTTGATAAGTTCATGTGTTCTTTTAATTGCACAAATAAAACTTTTCAAATATGTTCGTTTTATTCTAAAGTTCGTATGTCGAAACGTTTTCAAAATACGCTTTATTCTTAAGCATGGTATAATAGTTAATTTTAAATTAACCGTATTTATTAAATACAGATTGCTAGTTTATCTTCTGTTAGGTTGAATAAATACGCAGAATACAAGAAATTTGTTAAATTTTCTTAGTTATTACAAACCAAGGTAAATATTGTTCAATAGTTCAGCGGAAAATTGCCTGTTGGAGAACATACGAGTTTTTTTATGGATAAGAATATTGCTTAGCTGGCCAGACGCTTTAAAATGCCTCCTGTTAAGAAAATAAAATCAATTTGCGCAACTTGAAGCTCTGCACACCGAAAGATGGCGTTAACACTTTATACGTTAAAGTTCTTAACTGTGACTGAGACTAGATTATGTTATCAGCTTCTACTACGACCTGGCAGATGTTTAGCTTCCATCATTTCTTCCTTTGTAAACACGTTGTGAAATTCGCAATAATCTCATAAACCACGCCATACAAATTTCTGTGATCGGTAATGGTACTTCAATACCAATGGAAAAAAGCTTTTCTACGTTCTACAAAAAATTCGGAAAACAACAAAAGTGAAAAAAAATACTCTTCATGCTCTAATGTTCTTTATGTTTATATCGCAAAGCTTGTAATTATTCAACTACATCATGGCAAGGTGGTTAAGGATCTCGACTCGTAATCTGAGGGTCGCGGGTTCAAATCCCCGTCGCACCAAGCATGTTCGCCCTTTCATCTGCGGGGATGTTATAAAGTTACGGTTAATCCCACTCTTTGTTCGTAAAAGAGTAGCCCAAGAGTTGGCGGTGGATGGTGATGACTAGCTGCCTTTTCTCTAGTCTTGCACTGCTAAATTATGGATGGCTAGCGAAAATAGTTCTCGTGTAGCTTTGCGCGAAATTATAAAACAAACAAAAAACAATTCAACTACACAAATGTTAAGTAGATTTTTGAAGAAATACTGTCTTAGTATTCAATGTATTTCTCTTTTAAAAATACATATTTTACTTAAGCATTTTGTAAATAGGTGAAAAGTTGCTCTTTTCAGGGTCTCGGGATCGAAACCTGTATATTCTCACTTTTTCAGCTATTTTTCAGGAGTTGGCGGTGTGTGCTACCGTCCGGTTGCCTTCTCCGGTTAAAAATACGAGCAGTAATTTTAATAACTTCGTCCTAAACAATACGAGGAAATATACTTACAACATTTTTCGATTATCTTTTGTAAACGTATTAATCGGTTCTACAGATTTGGCGATTTAATAAACTTCTAACAATGTTTTCAAAACATTCTTTGAATGTTTAGGTTTTTATACTTCTGTTTGTACAGAATTATAATATATATATATTAATCGGATTAAGCCAATCTTTGGTGCGCATTCACTATTTTCCTTTTCATTATGAAGAATATATTTAAAACAACAGACACTATTATGTTTCATAACACTATGTAACAAACTTTTTACTTTATCTTGTTTCTAGACGGAAAGTGTTATTTCCTAATTGCTTATAACTAAAGTAAATGGAAAAGACCTATTTTTCTCTTCAAACTTTGATTTTGTAACCTGAGTACCTATAACGAAAACATGATGGGAGACCATATTTGGGGGCTGATACGTGAAAGTGATTTACATTGCAGTCGCAAATCTCGAAAAACTACTCACTTCTAAACATTTTTGTATAACTTTAGTATAAATATATGTAAATCTCGATTTGTTGTTTTATTCAGACCTTATGTAAATGAAAATGTGCAAATTTGCACGTTTTTACATAGAAAATAGGTTAATTTATAAATTTCATTATCCAGGTCACAAAAGCAAAGTTTGAAGGTAATAATGGCCGTTTTCTGTACTTTTATAACATAAGCAATTGATAAATGTTTGTTTGTTCGTTGATAAATGTCGCCCATAGCTACTCGAGGGCTATCTACGCTAGCCGTCTCTAATTTAGCAGCGTAAGACAAGAAGGAAGGCAGCTGGTCATCACCACAGCCAACTCTTGGGCTACTCTTTTACCAACGAATAGTGGGATTGACCATCACATTATAACGCCCTCCATGGCTGAAAGGGTGGTCATGTTTGGTGTGACGGGGATTCGAACCCGCCACCCTCAGCTTACGAGACGAACGTCTTAATCCACCTGGCCATACCGGACCTAATTAATAAATAACACATACTATCCAGGAACAAAATTTGTGTTACATAGTGTAATATGCTTCATTAGTTTAGTAATATTTGAAAAATACTTTTGGTATTATTTCAAACACTTTTAATATTTATCAAATCTTACTTTTTGTTTTTCAAAGTCTTCACGGCATCACTGGGAATGTATCGTCTTCACTCAGATATATTTAAAAAATATTATTCCATTCTGATTTATTATAACCTGAACCTAATCACCTGGTCCTTCATAAACGTAAGACACTTTTGTTTTTACGTACAATATGTTCATAAAAAATATTATTTCATCACTTGCTGGATGAATTGTTAACTTTGTAATCTAGAGTTGGTTATGAATTGTTCAATTGCAATTACCATATCTGTTGAAGTGTATGATTTAATTATTTTCCTCACTCTGAACCTTATTAAGGCTGATTCGTTTAGATTGGAATCTGCTTTCTTACAAAAAAAATTAACATGTCACTTTAATAGATTGCATGTTCAAAAAATGATATTTTTAAACCGGAAAAGACAAAACAAAAACAAAACCTAATTTAAAGACTTAGGCTTAATTGTTCATTGTATTGCTAATGTTTCTTCCAGAGTTATGAAACGATGATTTTACGTTACCACTTATGTGCTGCCTATTTAATGAAATAACTTTAATCCAAGGTATCAATCAGACACAATCTTATCACGAAGTACATCTGTAGAAACTTTAACCTACGTCCCTAGAATTTTATACAAAGTTTTAAATTGTTATACGTATAAATAAAAACAAAAATGCACATAAAATGAATATTTAAATAACTTACATGATACCAATATGATATTTTGTATATAAGCTATAAACATTGCAACTAATGTTACCAAGTAAAATAACTACCATGATAAAGTCTTTCGAATCTTGTTTCATTACATGTAATAATGATAAAGTCAAAATTATGTTTTATATAGATCTTAAAGATCTCGTGGGTTTTGTAGTATATTTTTTGTTTAATGTACGTTAATGATTTAAAACATAAATGTCACACCAATCTTCCGTAGTTAATGTGTCTCAAAACAAACTAATGGTATTCTTGTGGGACCCTGATATGTTTCAATCCAAAATGAAAAATGACAGGATAAAAATAATTCAATCTTGTCTACTTTTAAGGGCATGTTTGGGCAATGTTTCATTAAAGGGACATATTTACTTAAATCACTTGTTTTTTGTGGTCATTTGGTATCATAAATTATTATGGCTAAGTTTGAGCTTTAAGTTACCTTAAACTTCCTCACAATATATTCATATAGATTACGTGTAACTGAGCTTCAAATCATCTTTACGTTTCTTACAATATATCCATTTGTAAATATTACGTGTAATTTGAACTTTAAATCACTTTTAATTTTCTTACGATACATCCATATAGATTACGTGTGAATTGAACTTTATATCACCTTAAAGTTTCTTACGATACATCCCTATAGATTACGTGTGAATTGAACAGTCACCATTATTTGTATGTCTACACTGAAAGAACGAACTATACAAAGTAAACCAGCAAACCCTTCTAGGAGGAAAGTCCTAATCAACGAATTCAAACCTGTGAAGACGAAATTACTTTAGACTAATAGCACCTACAGTTCCCCGTCATACAAAACATGATCGCCCTTTCAGCCATGGGGGCGTTATAATGTGACCGTCAGTCCCACTATTCGTTGGTAAAAGAGTAGTCCAAAAGTTGGCGGTGGGAAGTGATGACTAGCTGCTTTCTCTCTAGTCTTACACTGCTAAATTAGGGACGGCTAGCGCAGATAGTCCTCGTGTAGCTTTGCGTGAAATTCAAAAAAAAAAAAACAATTCATAAGGGTGTAATGAAATTACGATAATGTGGGTAAAATTCTAATTATACGAAAACAGCGTGTATGAACCGTGCAGTTTACTCAATGGACCATTAAGAAGCTATTGACTTTTATTATGGTAAGCCTTAAATCATAAGCATGTAAACTGGCTTAACTGTTATTTAAATAAAGTTCACTGCTTTATTACCATTACCAGAATGTGCACACTGTCAGCTATATATAAGTTCCTTTAACATTTAACGTTCTTAATTAAGTGTCGGCTCTTCGGGTATTTGAATTAGCTACGAAATATTACGCTTGAGTGACTAGTCTTGATAGGGCGAGTATGTTCAATGACGAGAGATTCGAACCCGCAGATTGCAAGTTGAGTGTCCTAATAATCACATAATAACAGACCTTCCTATATTAATATAGTGTCGGTTGGTCACGCTCGATTTCTACGTATTTCGTGATTCACACGAAGTCCAATTTCACTTTTTCTACCATAATACTTCTACGTTTGTTTACCTAGTCCCATTTTAGGTTTATTCAGTCGTTAAAATAGGCGTAAATAGCTCCTAAGAAAAGGCACCTTTTGCTGTTATATAAACGTTTATTAAGGAGGTAGTTCCCAGGACTATATCAGACATAGTGTTTTGTGTGTGACACACATCATTATGATGTCAAGCTACATAGGGTAAATTTTGACAAGAACAAACATTCTGAGACATTGGTTTGTTGTCTCAGTTGTTTCTCAGATGTTTTACAATAAATTCAGAAATTGTGAGCGTTCCATAAATAACATATCTCCACAATTTCCTAATCGTTGGGCCCGGCAAGGTCACGTGGTTAAGGAACTCGACTCGTAATCTGAGGGTCACGGGTTCAAATTCCCGTCGCACCACACATGCGCGTCCTTTCAGCCGTGAAGGCGTTATACTGTGACGGTCAATCCCAGTATTCGTTGGTAAAAGAGTATCCCAACAGTTGGCGGTGGGTGGTGATGACTAATTGTCTTGCCTCTAGTCTTACACTGCTAAATTAGGAACGGCTAGTGGAGATAGCCCTCGAGTAGGTTTGCGCGAAATTAAAAAAAAATGACAAAACAAAAATAAAACCTAATCGTTGTGTGGATTACTACAATAAAGAAATTGCCAAACTTTACTGGAAGAAAGAGATCATAACTTTTTTGGATATTATCCAATTACAGATCTGCTTACACTTCTAGATTCTTAATAAAATAACACATGTTGTTATGTCTTCACAAGAAAGGACTAGCTATTGGATGTGGTTCCTCTAACGTACCCTTTTTTGCTGCCGTTCAGTCACAGTTAAACAGAATATAGTACACGTTTTCTGTTGTTGTTTTTTTAAAATATTTAAGCCTGTGCAACATAATCTCTATTTAGTATAAAATCGTTAGGCCAGAAAATGTTCATTTGCTCTGAGGCCGTTTAATATTATTAAAGTGTAATTTAATTTTTAATGTTTATTATAGTTGCGATTTATATAGAAAGTCTGAATTTCAAAAGCAGGATTTGCCTCTGGAAACTGTGTCGGAATCCCTTTTTCCTCTACTTGTTCAGAATAGTGGTAAATAGTGGTAAATCCACTTTTCGCTCACTTCTTTTTCTTTCTACTTATCGTACTTGCCAAGTTCAACACAACTTTTTGCGTAAAGAGCTCTTAAAGTCAAATATATTTTGATCCGTCTTTTAAGAGGCTTCACTTGTTTTGGTACGGATATAAGCTCTGAAACTCTTATGCGAAAAAGAAAGTCAAATTTTCTGACTTTGAGGTGCTGTTTCCTTATTCCACAAAACTTAGTAGAAAGCTTTTTCGATATATTACGTAAGTAGTTTCAAATTAATACACGTTTGAGCTTTTAAGAGTTTGTACTATTTGAACTGTTTTTCGTTTTTTTTTTCCAGGAAGAAGTTAAACATTTCCTAACTTTCCGTGTTTCGTGTAATTCCCTGTGATTTTTGGAGCAAACACATACTTTTGATCATGTTCTAGTAAACATTCTAATAATACTCTAGAAATTCAAGGCTTTCTGTCTCTGAAACAGAAATAAATAATTTATATTTGTATTTCCATGTTAACTTTCGTTTTTCTTCATGAAAATCTATTTTTTTCATTACTTTAAAACAACAGTTTTTCGTTAACTACTTTTCATGTACTATTTGACTTTATTTGATACTATAATAGTATTCTTGCTCCCCCGCTAGTACAGCGGTAAGTCTACGGATTTATAACGCTAAAATCAGAGGTTCGATTCCCATCGGTGGGCTCAGCAGATAGCCCGATGTGGCTTTGCTATAAGAAAAAACACGCACGCTCACACACGATAGTACTGTTGGCTTTGTGGCTATTGTATTATTTATCTTGTCAATAAGTTTGTTTCTGTTTAAGTAAAGTTATATTAAGCTATCTGCTGTTTCCACAGAAGCGAATTCAGTTTCGGATTTTAGCGTTGTAAGTCCATAACATCGTGTGATTCCACCAGGAGGACTCTATCAATAATATATAATGATCATTTTACTTCTCTTAAGGAACTCTATCCGTATAATCATTAGGAAAATGTATTTCACTTATTACTATCCAAACTTTAACTGTTATTTTATAACGATCCAGATCGATCAATAATTTTTGATAACTGCAAGTTGGCTAATTAGTTTATCATGGTGAATTACATCATTAAGTATTATGTTAGACACTTCTTTTTTGTTAATGTCAGGTTTCTCATTAGTTATTAGTAAACTTGCTTAGGCTTATAGATTATAGCTTGTTCATTACTGTTTATATTTGGTAGTGTCTTACATGATTAGGACTTTAAATTAATTAGTCAAAGTACTTGTTATTGATTTTTGTTAAATTGATAAAATTAGAAATATATAGATATTTTTTTCCACTTCTGGTATAGAAAACGTTATTACGATTATTAATAAGCTTTTATTTATCGCTTTTGCTGTAGTTTCATTGTGCTTAGGATACTGATGCCTGTGAAACATTATTGTTTTCACATTAATATGAAGTTTGAGTACGTTATAGTACAAAGAATTTGGAGCATTATTTAGTTGTTACAATGCAAATACCCACGTTTGGTCATATATTGCCTGACGACCGTGCATCTGGACAATAGCTCTCTAGCATAGTTAATACTGCAAATAGCTTCTCTGTGAGACGTTCACGTCCAAAACAGATTATTTTGCACTGCTTTCTTTCTATAATCCATCAAGTATACGAGGGCGACAATTTTTTTTCCACTGAAATTTTCGACCATCCGATTGCAGAGAAATCCATGGGCGACTTTAGAGATATGTCTTCGTATTGAATAAATACCCATTTTTATTCTTCAGCTTTTTAAAGTATGTGACGATTCGACGGATATGACGTGGAAACAGCTTGTATACACATAACTTGTATACTTTTTACAAGTAGAAATCCTTCGTGATTACGTTGCATGTTGTTGTCAGGGAATTGTAAATGTCTTTTGCCACTATGCATGTTTTCATAGATTTTCACCTTTTGCAGGACGCTACTTTGCTTACTATATTCCATTACGACTTGCTATTGGTCTTTTTCTGGATGGTCCCCAGATGCCAAGTTGATCCATATTGTTCTTTACATATTTTTATTTGAAATACAAATAATATTCTCATCTTAGAAAATATAAATCCTTGTTGCGTATCATGACATGAGTGTAAAAATATTTTGCGTAGTAGTTCATTACTGCGTTATCTTTCGAAAAATCGATCAATTTTTTGAGATGTGATACTAAACAAGTAAAACCAAACGTTTTCAATATGCAGTTCTAAAATGCGCTCTTCCAATGCGACTTTATATCGGCAGTGTGGATATTTACCAATGTTACTCCGATTTGAAATACTGTCGTTTCTTTCTATACATTATATAATTAAAATATCTCATGCTTGTTTCTAAGGTAATATGGCAAATAGAATTAACATATTTAATATTATTATCTGTAAACTTCAAAATGTAAAATATCCTGATTGCTGTTATTCATTACAAAATATAATATTCGAGTCAAAAGAAGTTGAAGTAGTAAGGGGGCGCTTCAATAATTAGAAGCGTCAATTATTTATATTTGTTGTCTTTATTATTAATCGTTTGTTTGTTTTTAATTTCGCGCAAAGCTACACGAGGACTATTTGCGCTAGCCGTCCCTAATTTAGCAGTGTAAGACTAGAGGGAAGGCAGCTATTCATAATCACCCACCGCCAAATCTTGGGCTACTCTTTTACCAACGATTTCGAGTCGAGTGTCTAAAATTGATCAGCTTTCGGATTATTTAATTATCCATTCACGTAAATGTCTTACTTTTTTTCTGTTACAGTTATTGATTTTACATTTAGCTCATTCAAAATGATATTTGGACAAGAAGAAAGAGCAAATCGAAGGAAGGCAGTGAAATAAACGTGTAGCGTAACATAATTCGACTCCACTGATTTTAATTGGTCTAATAAATACAATATACAGACTTCAGTTAATTTTTGTTTTGATTGCTTTGTTTGTTTTTGAATTTCGCACAAAGCTACTCGAGGGCTATCTGTGCTAGCCGTCTCTAATTTAGTAGTGTAAGACTAGAGGGAAAGCAGCTAGTCATCACCACCCACCGCCAACTCTTGGGCTACTCTTTTACCAATGAATAGTGGGATTGACCGTCAAATTATAACGCCTCCACGGCTGAAAGGGCGAGCATCTTTGGCGCGACTGGGAGGTGAATCCACGATCTTCAGAGTACGAGTCGCACGCCTTAACACACTTGGCCATGCCGGGCCCTTTGGTTTTGATTATTTTACGAAATTAAGATGGTATTATTCATGTCAGTTGACGTATTTAAATTAATTATGATTTAAGAAAATAACCTCTGAAACATGTTTAGAATGATAAAAACAAGTTCATTTGATCAGTTATTTCTGTCAAAATTAAGCATTGTTTACGTGGTGAATTTAATCTGTTTTGAAGAATCAGTCTTCAAAGTAATGACTATATTGGTTCTCCCAATGATGCAACACCATTACATAATATTATTATTGCCCAGGAATTCTTCTCAGATTTTAATTAGTCTTTTGGTTTTTCGGAAACAGGCGTGAATCTCCCATCTCTGAGAAACATGTTTGTGACGATCAGATAACGTCTTCCTTTGTAAATAATTCTAAAGACACTTATTATTCTTTGGTTCTGTTTGAATTTTGCGTCAAGTGAACATTGTTGAATATGTAAGTGTAATAATGCAACACCTGGAGAATACTCGGAATAACTCCTAATTAATCGAATAATATGGATTAATAATATGGAATAATAATAAACAATATGGATAATCCACGAAGGAAATACTAGCGTAAGATATTGAAAATGCCTAACTAGTATAAATTATTTTATGGATCACAGACTTACTTTATTGTGTTTCAAAATATCCAAGTAAGTTATGGAAAGTTATAGATATTCAGCGGATGGATGATCAAAAGTTATACACAATCAGGCCGATTACTTTGTAACTGAATATTATTTTTTTAGCATCATTTGTAACATTGTGAAGGCAAATGTATAATTCGCTTATAAACTTAACGTGGATTATTGGTTATATTTAAGTCCAACAATGTAATATTCATCACTGCGAAATGTAAGTCGAACGATCAAAGTAAGGGGTAACTGGCTCACAATTAATTGTAAAGTGTTCACTGGATGTGCCCGGCATGGCCGAGCGCGTTAAGGGTGCGACTCGTAATCCGAGGGTTGCGGGTTCGCATCCAAGTCGCGCTAAACATGCTCGACCTTTCAGCCGTGGGGGCGTTATAATGTGACGGTCAATCCCACTATTCGTTGGTACAAGAGAAGCCCAAGAGTTGGCGGTGGGTGGTGATGACTAGCTGACTTCCCTCTAGTCTTACACTGCAAAATTAGGGACGGCTCCTGGTTGGGGGTTGTGCGGTAGGCTAACAATCTGCTCAGTTAAAAAACCAGCCTGTTAATGAATCCGCAAGCGATTGCGGCCCTATGTTCCTTCATGGAATCGAGTGGCATAATAATAATAATTATTATAATTCATTGGATAATAAGTGTCTGTAACTTACTCAGGAAGATAACCTATAACAGAAGAAAAATGATCGAAGAACCTTAATAAATTTTATATTGAAACAGTGTGTGTGTGTGTTTTTCTTATAGCAAAGCCACATCGGGCTATCTGCTCGGCCCACCGAGGAGAATTGATTGAAACAGTGGTTATTTCATAACAAATTTGATCTTCCTTGAACGTGGAAAGAAGTAAAGTATTAATTATAGCAGTATTAGTCGACGTCCCAGATTTTTATCATTAAACTAATGTTACATAAATATTCTTTGTCATGTAAATGGCTTTTTAATGGTAAGTGGTATAAATAGGAAGAGTAATCTGTGTTACTTGCGAACATAACATTGTTTATTTGTTTTGAATTTGGCGCAAAGCTACACGAGGGGTGTCTGAGCTAGTCGTCCCTAATTTAGCAGGGGAAGGCAGCTAGTCATCATCATTCAACGCCAACTTTTGGGCTACTCTTTTACCAACGAATAGTTGGATTGACCATTACTTTATAACGCACTCACTACTGAAAGGGCGAGCATGTTTGGTGTGACGGGGATTCGAACCCGCAACCCTCATATTGCGAGTCGAGTTCCTTGCCGGACCTGTGAGCATTAGTTTCAACAAACCAGGCCTGAATAGCGATACTTAAGTATTCAAAGTATTTAAGTATTCAAAGTATTCATTTCAATGTCCGACACGTGACCTTCTACCGATATAAATCGACCAAATATTGCAGATTAAAGTTTTAAAGACATTGGTCTTTGTGAAGAACTATTTATAATAACCGAAAAAGAAATTTGACCGATAAAAATGTGTAGTTCCAACCTCTAGAATGTTGCCCACGTGGAGAAATACATAATCTATTATAGCTATAAAATTAATTATGTAAAGCCCACAGCCTCAGATGAAACACAAAAGTTACAAAAACATTATTGCAAACCCCGTTTGATTAGTTTCTACCAATGATATTTTATGTAAATTCTGAAGAGGCCATTTTCTTGGTCTACCGCAGGTATTGTAGCAACAAGTCTTACTTTTCCCTCTAACCAAGCACACCCATCCGTGAGGAATAAATAGTAATTAATGTTAAGGTCCTTTAATGGAAGGACCTGAGTTCGTCACCCGTCATGATAAAAACACATGGGTGCTCTCACCACCTGCCGGAGAAAAACCAACACAATTCGATAGATTTTTAGTGTAAAATATGTTAATTTTTTTCTTTGGATACAGGTTTTGAAGCAGACATACCTGGTTACAAGAGGTACAGCATGCTTGTTGATGTAGAAAAGGGCATTTACAATCTCAGGGTTCGAAAGGTTAAGCTCGAGGACGAAGGTGAATACCAGTGTCAGGTGTGTTGACAAACTGATTAAAATCATTCTCCGATTTTATTCCTCAATACTTAAAATATTAAAGTGTGTCAAATGATAATGAAAACGATATGCTTTTTGAACATATGTTTCCTGTAAATTAAAATGTTCTAATGTTTGAGAAACTGGAAATAAGGGGCTGAACAAAAAATCAAAACTGGAGAATAAATAGCAAGTGTTAGTGAAATACACAATGTGAGAAGTTTAATATTGTTTTGAGCAGCATTTCTGTTCAACGAGTTTCAACTAATAGAAATGTTATTACGACTAGGGCTCAAAAATAATTCTGGTTGAAGTAAGTAAACGATTTTAATATCCCAGGTTAGACCAGCTCATAATGAAGTTCCCATAAGAGCAGCTGCTCGACTAATTGTGTTGGGTAAGTTAACCTTTAATTTACCATAAACAATTGAATAACACAAATAGTTCACATTAATTTATTCGTGTATATGAGTAATATATTTACGATTTTGCTACAATTGTTTAAGTAATCTCACAGCCTTTTGTGGGTAAACAGAAGTAGCATTTAATCTGCTACCTTGAATGTCTGTAAATGTAATTCATAATGCGAATAAATCAGAAAGTTAGACTTTACTCAATCAGTTTTTATTATATTATTATTGTGTTTAAATATGTATTACAATATGTATTATGTCTGAGCAGGATGTATATCGAAACGTTATTTCTGAGCATTTAAGTTAACAATTAAATTATATTTTTTCCAATAGCAGGACTTCTAATGAAAACTGGTTTGCAGGAGAATTTTCGCTTATAATACCTTATCACTTCTTAGATTAAAACAACATAGTAAAATCATTTTACACAGCGCCATTGTTGAGAAAGATGTCACCAGGTAAAAAAACTAAAAAAAAAAGTTACTTTCTATGTCCAGGATTCGTGTGTATTCATTTGAACCACAAAATATTAGCCGTAATTATGGAACATATTTTCTAAAAAATTATTTTTCCCATTCGTTGTTGCACAAAAATCTAAAAATTATTGGTTAGATTCATTTGTTTCCTGTAATCATTTGAAATAATAGAAGTAAAATAATTAACACGTGCCACACGAGCCAGCCTGGTATCTTCCAGTGGTGAGCCGAAAATGCTCAAGATGGATCCTACTGTGAAAATCTTTGGTTTAGAATTATTTCTAAATATTAATGAATATATGAAATCAACATGGATTTTGGCTTGTATTCTGTTGGTACCACAGTCAGAATTATATCATCTTTATTATATTTATATTAAATCACAGAAATGATATTTCTAGTTTGAGAATCGCTAGGAAAGTCATCTTATAATCCATTGAATCTGATACAACTTCAACACTGCATCCTTGAGTTTTAATGACGCATTAGTTTCACACAATATTGAAGATAAAATGATGTCTTACATACTAATTCAGTCCACCTTTTATTAAGGTAACAGTTCTATTATGTCTGTTTTTTTATCCTTCGTTGTGAATACGGTAATTAATAGGCCCTGGCATGGCCAGGTGGTTAAGGCACTCGTTTCGTAATCCAAGGGTCGCGGGTTTGAATCCCCGTCACACCAAATATGCTCGCCTTTTCAGCCGTGGGGACATTATAAAGTGACGGTCAATCCAACTACTCGTTGGTAAAAGAGCAGCCCAACAGTTCGCGGTGATAACTAGCTGCCTTCCTTCTAGTCTTACACTGCTTAATTAGGGACGGCTAGCGCAGATAACCCTCGTGTAGCTATGCGCGAAATTCAAAAATTAAACAAACAAGCCTTTTTATCCTTTCTTTTTCTTTTTTAAAGAGGTTTCAAAATATTCAGTGTGTCTGTTCTGATCAGGTTTGGTTTGTTCTGAGTTTCGCGCAAAGCTACACAAGGGAAGTCTACGCTAACCCTCCCTAATTTAGCAGTGTAAGACTAGATGGAAGGCAGCTAGTCATCACCACCCACCGCCAACTCTTGGGCTACTTTTTTACCAACGAATAGTGGGATTGATCGTAACTTTGTAACGTCCCCACGGATTAAAAGACGAGCATATTTGATGTGAAGGAGATTCGAACCCGCGACCCTCGGATTACGATTCGAGTGCGTCCCAAACAGCAATTACAGATAAGGAAAGACAAACAAACTTTTTTTTTTACCCCTAAAGAAACTGAATTTATTAGAGAATAAAAAATTATCGTGTGAGAATCATGAAAATCAGAAACGAAACATATCTGAATCTGAAAATCGACGAATATTTAACGATCACTGATTTTTGTCGAGTCACTTTATCAGCCACTTCATGTTAACTGTGAGACATCGATCAACGATTATTATTGGGTAGCCTTTGTTGAAAGGCTTCTAGGACGTGAATTCGTTGAGACAGAAGTAATATGTAGCACCCTGGGGTCAGTCCGTCACTATATTGCAGATTGAAGGTCGAGATCATGGCGTATAATGATAGTATATATATAACGAAATAAAAGCCTGGAAGACTACATGATGGAATTGTATGACATTGCAATGAGAGTTATAGGCCAGCTATACATTCGATACATTATATGTCTTCGGTAAAACTATGTGAAAACAATTCCCGTGAGTTTGAGTTGAAGAAATAGATATTTTTTCGTAAAATTGGTTCAAATAACGACGTATCTTTGAACCGAAATTCGGTATAACAAACATTAACGAATAAAGAAAGAAAATTTGAGTTTAGCTGAAAGAGTTTTATTTTATTTTAATAATTCTTGACAGCTGGCTTTACGCTTCAAATGTCGATAGGCCTCTGTCTAATAAAAGTTATTCTGAATGTTCGAGTAATAAGCATTATATTATTGAGTTGAAGGTATATTTTTAATGTGGTTACGTAAACCAGGACTTTCGCTACAAAATTCTACTTGTACATCCAAACAAATGGGCCCCGGCATGACCAAGTGGTTAAGGCACCCGACGCGTAATCAGAGGGTCGCAAGTTCGAATCCCCGTCACCCTAAAATGCTTGCCCATTCAGCCGTGGAAGCGATATAATGGGACGGTCAATTCCACTATTCGTTGGTAAAAGAGTAGCCCAAGAGTTTGGGGAGGGTCGTGATAACTAACTGCCTTCCCTCTAGTCTTACACTACTAAACTAGGGACGGCTAGCGCAGATGCTCCTCGTGTAGCTTTTCAAGAAATTCAAAACGAACCAAACCAATTCACACAAATGTACTCTTTATTTCTAGCTTTATTTAAAATTGAGGTTGTTGTTTCTTTTGGAAGGAAAAAAAAAAAGCTTTTATACTAAATTTAGCAGAAGACTAGTTACCTAAAATGCATAATTATGATCAAGCTAATATTTTGTCACATAATTCTAGTAACTGCTGTGAACTACAACGTACTGTAAAGTAGATACATTGTTATTTATGGATAACACCGGTGTAATAAAATACGTAAAACAGTAACGAACATCGAACCGGAACTTATTAAATAAGGCCCTGCATGGCCATATGGTTAAGGCACTCGACTCGTAATCCGAGGGTCACATGTTCGAATCCACTTCACACCAAACATGCCACTTTTTTCAGCCTAGGGGGCGGTATAAATGTGATGGTGAATCCAACTATTTGCACGTAAAAGTGTAGACAAGACTTGGCAATAGGTGATGATGACCAGCTGCCTTCCCTCTAGTCTTACACTGCTAAATTAGGGACGGCTAGCTCAGATAGCCCTCTTGTAGCTTTAGGCAAAATTCAAGAACAAACAAACAAACTTAGGAAATATTCCGCACCAGTTCTTGCTGTATGTTAAAAAAATATAGCATTCTTTACATGCTTACAACTTTTGAAAGATAATATTTTGATTAGAATCTGCTTCATATAAAAATAAATAAATATAAGTATTTGAATAAACATAAATATATGAAAATCATTGGTGGTCAAAGATATAAAGGGGCGTATTATATGTACATATATAAAGTATTTCTAATTAAAATTCAAAAGGAAACTGTTTATTCCAGAAACATTGATATTGACAAACCGATAACATAGAAGTATACGCTTCAACATAACAGAGATTGGAACTCAATGTTATTTCATACTAATTTTTCTTCGTTATTTCTCTAGGGGATTCAAGAGTGAGGTGCTGTTTATTTCGACAACAACTGTTGTATATAATCTCTCATTGCTAACTAATAATTTAACAAGAAATTTCTCTCCAAACAGAGTCAGAATGCCTAACGCCAAAAGCTTCTTCTAGAACATATTGACATGAAGTGTGACAGCGGTATGAAGGCCTACAGTAAAGTTCTATTATTTCTCTTTCTCACATATTGACATAAAATGTAACAACGGTCTGAAGGCCTACAGTAATAATCTAGTGTTTCTCTTTCTCACATATTGACACAAAGTGTAACAACGGTCTGAAGGCCTACAGTAAAGTTCTATTATTTCTCTTTCTCACATATTGACACAAAATGTAACAACGGTCTGAAGGCCTACAGTAATAATCTAGTGTTTCTCTTTCTCACATATTGACACAAAGTGTAACAACGGTCTGAAGGCCTGCAGTAAAGTTCTATTATTTCTCTTTCTCACATATTGACACAAAATGTAACAACGGTCTGAAGGCCTACAGTAATAATCTAGTGTTTCTCTTTCTCACATATTGACACAAAGTGTAACAACGGTCTGAAGGCCTACAGTAAATTTCTATTATTTCTCTTTCTCACATATTGACACAAAATGTAACAACGGTCTGAAGGCCTACAATAATAATCTAGTGTTTCTCTTTCTCACATATTGACACAAAGTGTAACAACGGTCTGAAGGCCTACAGTAAAGTTCTATTATTTCTCTTTCTCACATATTGACACAAAATGTAACAACGGTCTGAAGGCCTACAGTAATAATCTAGTGTTTCTCTTTCTCACATATTGACACAAAGTGTAACAACGGTCTGAAGGCCTGCAGTAAAGTTCTATTATTTCTCTTTCTCACATATTGACACAAAATGTAACAACGGTCTGAAGGCCTACAGTAATAATCTAGTGTTTCTCTTTCTCACATATTGACACAAAGTGTAACAACGGTCTGAAGGCCTACAGTAAAGTTCTATTATTTCTCTTTCTCACATATTGACACAAAATGTAACAATGGTCTGAAGGCCTACGGTAAAGTTCTATTATTTCTCTTTCTCGCATATTGACACAAAGTGTAACAACGGTCTGAAGGCCTACGGTAAAGTTCTATTATTTCTCTTTCTCACATATTGACACAAAGTGTAACAACGGTCTGGAGGCCTACAGTAAAGTTCTATTATTTCTCTTTCTCGCATATTGACACAAAGTGTAACAACGGTCTGAAGGCCTACAGTATAGTTCTATTATTTCTATTTCTCACATATTGACACAAAATGTAACAACGGTCTGAAGGCCTACAGTAAAGTTCTATTATTTCTATTTCTCACATATTGACACAAAATGTAACAACGGTCTGAAGGTCTACAGTAAAGTTCTATTATTTCTCTTTCTCACATATTGACACAAAGTGTAACAACGGTCTGAAGGCCTACAGTAAAGTTCTATTATTTCTCTTTCTCACATATTGACAAAAAGTGTAACAACGGTCTGAAGGCCTACAGTAATAACAGTCTCTCTCTTTCTATTGCGATGTGGAGCATTTCGATCTATTAATTGCAT
This sequence comes from Tachypleus tridentatus, assembly GCF_004210375.1. Taxonomy (NCBI): domain Eukaryota; kingdom Metazoa; phylum Arthropoda; class Merostomata; order Xiphosura; family Limulidae; genus Tachypleus; species Tachypleus tridentatus. The sequence continues at coordinate 120,889,589 of NC_134825.1, forward strand.
ACAAAATATTACTCATATTATAGACATTTAACTCTTAATATATTTTTGGGATTACAGTTATACATCTTTTGTTTTGAAGACGAAAAAGGAAGAGACTACCAATGCTAGAGATATGTCAACAACTCGCATAGTTAGTATATGAAATAAGAAATTATACGTTCAATTTTTATCTGAAAAGTTTGTAATCAGGTTTGGTAAGAATATTTCTTATATTTAATTATTGGTACCAAACATACACATATATAGTATTCAGTATTTATTTTGAATGCTAACTTCGGAAATGTGATGCTTTTAATAAGACGTCAATGAAACTTACTGAGGCAATAGTGTATCAATAGATTTCTGACCATCGTTTGTATTAAAAATTAGCAATGAATATTTTTTGCAAAGCACGCAGGAAAAAAATTATCTGCTGTTTCCTTTCACTCACTGAAAAAAATATCCTGTTTAAAGTGTTAAGAAATGTGGGAATTTTATATATATATATAACCAGTACAATTGAATAGTTATATTAGTGGTGGACATTATTCTATTGTATGATGTGTTAACAAATGTGGGAGTTTTGTATACAACCAATACAAAATAATAGATATATTAGTGGTAGACATTATTCTATTATATTATATGTTAAGAAATGAAGGAGTTTTGTATATATGACCTACATATCCTGAGCACAAAATATAATTCTAGATTCTTCAGTAGTCACAAGAGTTTGAAAAGCAAGTATAGTTATATGTTAATTTATATGGATAAAGTAGTTCAGACGATATAACACTAACGTTTTTCGCACACACATTATACGTCGAGTTCAACTCGGAGTTTTCACACTTTTATTCGCTGCTTTGTTTTAACGTTAGACTATCTTTTAAACTCGTCGAATTTTACGGTTCTGTTTTCAATTTATGTAATTCAAGAAAATTACGCTGCTGTATTTTACTGCATCGTGATCTGAAGTACTGAAAAAAAATATTCGCATCACAGAACTGTGAATTCTGACATGTCTTGAAACAACACGCTTAAAGGGAAATTGTGGACTAACTAAACCGTAAGTTTAGGCTACGTTTTACGGAAATGTGGATTGCAATGAATTCAGTATATATTATTATTTAACTTATCAACGAATATCAAGGTATTTCATATCGAATAGTTCCTCCGGACCAGCTCACGATAAATGGTAGAGCAACTCACGAAACTATCAAAGTCCATAAAGGTGAAAGAATCAATATGGGCTGCAGCTCTCAAGGAAGCAAGCCAAGCGTTCAACTTAAGTGGTACAGAAACAATGTTCAGTTATTAACAGGTGGGTAGACATGTAACATTTTTCTTTCTTCTTGTGGAACACTTATTATCAAACTGATACGTCTGTAATCATCGCGTTTCTTATCCAGTAGTTAGGGAAATTCTATTACGTTTCTTTAGAAACTTGAGTAATAATTCATTTATGAGTTTATTTTTTTTTGGGAAGCAATGTGCTAAATATTACTGTAGTTTTAAGTAGAAAACCAGAAACGTACTAAATCGAGTGTGAGGAAAAGCGAAATCAGTCGCGTTTTGTTTTGTTTATATTTATTTTATTTTCGTTGAAAAAAAATGAAGTTTTTTTTGTTTTTTTTTCTAGAATCAGAAGATACAGTTATTAGACAGGAAGAAAATAAACTTTTCACAACAGTAAGTACGATTTTAATATACCCTACTTTGGACGACAATGGCGCCATCTATACTTGTGAAGCCGTCCATCCTGCCATGCCACAAGCATGGAAAACTTCTGTCACCATAAGTGTCCTTTGTAAGTATTTTCTAAGAGATATTTACCTCTGTATGCATATTATATACTGATAACAAATACTAAATAGTCGCAGTATTTTTTTTAAAAATACACTCTTTAAAACTTAAAAGTAATTAGAATCCATAATAATAAAATTTATTACGGTTAATATTTATCAGTGTAGTCACATTATGACTATTCACGTCTTTCGAAATACAAATGACTTGTTTTCAGCCTATAATTACGAATAAAGATTTAATAAGGGGAGATTCATATCATTAAAGTAATTCAAACATGATGTACGGTTCCAACAAACAGCTAGGAACTTTAAGCACCAATAGTGTATGCTTATAAACGTAGTGTTAATAACGCTCTGTATAATCTTCAGACACTCGTTTTAAAACCTCTTTAGACCTGGAGCTACTTTACAGGATGTAAGGTTTCTCCCATGAGTGTCTTATGTATATATACTTTATAGGGTTAAATTCTACTAGGCATACATTTCATTTTATTCGAATAAATCACATTTCCTACAATAATTTACTGACTAATTTGTGAAACTAAAAACGGCCATTATCATGCTTCAAGATGAAGTCAGAGCTAATTGTACTGTATAAGATACCGCGATAGAGTGTAAGATATGGTCCGTATTAGATATGGAGGTAATGGCGTCATTCTATCGTACTTACACCAATCCTTATTCCTTGTCATACCAACTTCCACCAGCACCAAACACGCGAATTTACAGCATGGAAGATAAAATGGATCTAATTCCAAAGTATCATCCGACTAGAAGAGAAAATGTGATTCATCTATAAAAAGAAATAACACTTCACATGTTGCCTCACCAGAAGTGCTCTTAGCGTTCACTGATGGAGAGCTACTTTTTGCTTTACTTTGGACGGAATGTGTCTCATTGCCTATCAAACAAATAGGTTAGCTTTGTTTAGTATCATTCTAATCACTGGTACATTGGACACAGTGACTTGTTGCCGCTAAAATATCTCGTGTTACTTTGGGATAATTTAAGTCAATTTTCAACCGACTATAACTGGCTTTCTTCGACTCGTCTGATAACGCTTCATTTTTTTTTTTTAATTTCGCGCAAAGCTACTCAAGAGCTATCTGCGCTAGCCGTCCCTAATTTAGCAGTGTAAGACTAGAGGGAAGGCAGCTAGTCATCACCACCCACCGCCAACTCTTGGGCTACTCTTTAACCAAATAATAGTGGGATTGACCGTCTGATTATAACACTCCCAAGGCTGAAAGGGCGAGCATATTTGGCGCGACGGGATTCGAACCCGCGACCTTAAGATTACGAGTCGAAAGCCTTAACCCACCTGGCCATGCCGGGCCCTCTTCACATTTATGGTTTCCTTCAAGTATTTCTGTGGCTCACGTACAATGTGAAGCAAACTTAAACTCTGTGATCCGTTTCAAAGACAAATGAAACAATAGTGTAAGACTACCATATTTGTCATGGGGCTAGGTGACCAATCATTTGTTTTTAAGACCACATGAATCACCATAATATGGGTAATTTCCACAATAATGGACTGAGTGGATCTATTAGATCATCCTGAAAGTCTTATTTTGTCTCAGATGTAATATTATAAGTTATTTCTGATTGTGTATAACGTTTAGAAATAGCTCAAAACGAAAAATTGGTATATAAATTTGAGACTACAAGTAAAAGCAACGTTAGAACTGTAATATCTGATTATTTTCATACAAACACTTGTTTAACGTGTATCTCTTTCAGTGTCTATCATAATGTCATTTATAGACGATTTTAGTTCCAAATAATATGTATAAACAATACAGATCCACGAATGTTTTTCATTTTGATGAACTATCATTAGTGGCATTTGTTTGAAAATACATCATCGTACCATTTAAGATACTTCTGTCTTTATGTTCAAGCCCTTTATATTTCATTTGTTCCAAATCAAAACAATTCATAAGATCGTGCATAGCATCACATAACCTAAATTATTTTTATTTATTTCAGATCCACCCGAAACACCTGTAATAACTGGGTATACGAGAAAAGACGTAATTAGGAAAGGTGACATTGTTTCTCTAACGTGCGTTTCGGAAGGAGGAAATCCACCCGCCCAGCTACGTTGGTTTCGTTTTAATACGTCATTGAATGGCAACTACAATTATAACAACACCATGGCTGCAAGCAGGCTGACCTTCACTGCAACTCCAGGCGACAATAACGCCACCTATCGGTGTGAAGCTAGTAGCAGAGTAGTAAAAAAGCCATTGTCCGCTTCAATAACCATATCCGTCCAATGTAAGTTCCTGTACTCGCAACTCATTTTAATTACAAGTAAGATCTTCAGCAAATGTTGAATACCTTTCAGATATTTTGATATAAATAATGTACGAAATACTAAAGATTTCGAGATTCATCTTAATGACGTAATAATGAACGATACGGATTCTTTCAAACGCTTCTCTCGGTTACCCATAAATTGAATTTCTTACTAAAATCTAGTGCTGATAATATATTTGTACAAGTCTCCCACACAGCTAAATTCAATAAAACCATGATTCTATTTTTGTAGTATTTTAAAATAATTTTGTTCTTTGTTGTACCTTTGTCTACCTTTTGGCACAAGTTGTAGTGACAAACTGTCCAAACTCAGATGACATTCGGTGTAGAATCCCATGTTGACTCCTATAAATTGAGGTAAAAATGAAAAGACTACTCATTTTTTTCCATTTCAATGTCGCAAATGAGGAGTCAGCTTAGCCAGGATGTCGGTAGCAAAGTACATGATTTCGATACCCAAAGAAAGTAATGTTTTATTTAGCTTTCAGCACGGATTCATTTCCATCAAACATACGGTTTGTGATGTATTACAGCCTAAAATAGGCTTGGGATTGCCACATACCTTTGCTTTTATACGTCTTTATAAGATTAGAAGACGAGATAAGACGACCACCTAAGTTTGAATGTTGTTTTCGCCAATTAAGGTGAACGTGTGCAAATCTTGACATTTGACATTTTTAAATGTAATATTATAAATGTTGTTTGTATTTAAAACAATAATTAAACATGGAATTATTCTAGATATTGAAAAAATACACTTCTTGTGGTTGGAACCATTGCACCTATACAGTTGGATAAAGTGGAGTCCCAAGATAAGGAAAATTGATCCCAACTAACTCATAATAATTGCAACTTAATATAAATAACGCAGTGAGCTGTTACATTTAGAATACCATGCACATTGTCTAGGGTAAAGGCGCAAAAGAACGCGGGTAATAATGTGGAACAATGACATACGTTGTGGTTGAAGCTCATAGATAAAAGATATATCAGTGATGTCATGTACGATGACACCAATGCAGCAGGAGATGTCGTACGTTATAAAGAAAATCAGTAAACTTAAAGTATTGTTTTTCTTTCACGACGTATTCCACTGTATAGAATTTCTCATTACTTAAAATCAAAAATTGAATTTATCAGAAATACCCTTTTAGTAAAAAAAAAAAAAAAAATCCAATGTGCTTACCTTAAATCAAATTTGTTCAAAAGTAAACAAAAATAAAGTTACGCTTTGATTATTCTTTTACGTTCAATCAAAGGGTCACATGAATAATAGTTACACAGTACTAGTTACACGTTATCTCTTAAAGATAAGCTAGTATCATACATAAAATGAAAGTAAAACGTGCCTAAGGATTTTTTCGAGAACTCTTAGTTAACCTAATGAATATAGGTTTCACTTATATTTCAAGTAATTTTGTTTTGTCAATAAAATGTAGTTTGTTTGTTTGTTTTTTTGAATTTCGTACAAAGCTACTCGAGGACTATCTGTGCAAGCCGTCCCTAATTTAACAGTGTAAGACTTGAGGGAAGGCAGCTAGTCATCACCACCCAACGCCAACTCTTGGGCTACTCTTTTACCAGCGAATAGTGGGATTGACCGTCACATTATAACGCCTCCACGGCTGAAAGGGCGAGCATGTTTGGCGCGAAAGGGATTCCAATCCGCGACCCTCAGATTAAGTCGCACGCCTTAACACGCTTGGCCATGCCGGGCCTAAAACGTACGGTGAATAATTATAAAAAAAAAAAAGATTCTTTCGTGTGCTTCAAAAATTCTGTTAAGCTGCCTTTGTTTTGGGTGAGCTAAACCATGTGATTTTTGTTATTTTTAATATACTTTAGTGCCTATTTAATTTTTTTTTGTTTATCAACTTTGCTGTTTGTGACGTGTCTGTGTGAACATTAACAACGAATGAGGTTAGAACATGAGTCCTGGCGTGGCGTAGGCATTGATTAATAATTAATTTGTGAATATAATTATAAATATTCAAGGAGGTTAGTGAGGTAAAGGTTATGTTATGAATTCTAGACTTCATGAAAGAAAAAATAAAATATGGCTGGAATTACAATCATTTATCATAAAATCGAAAATTTCTTCAGAGAAGAAAGAGGAGAACGTTGGTTGTTAAAAACTTAAACATTTTTATCTCTCAGGAATCATATTATAATCATAATTCATTATTATTTTATATCTAATAACTAGTTTTCACACTGTATTATTTAAGTTGATATATATTTTTATACGTAAGTTCAACCACTAATATTTCCATACCTATGATAGGCACAGCACAGATAGCCCATTCCATGAACAAACAAATAAGCTGCTAATTATAACAAATCACTTCGTTTTTGTTTTTTTTATTTGACACTAGCTAGGAATTTTAGCTTACTTATGTTCAGAGGTCAGAAACATTCTATGAAATGTTATGTAAAATAGACTAAAGAATTTTACAAATTCGACATCTAATAATTATATTCATTTCAATAAGTGAACATTTGAATGAATGTTTAATCAAAAATTCAAATTTGTTTTAAACAGACTTGCAAGAAATATATTTATTAATGCATGCTTTTGTCACAAGCATTTCGACATAATTAAACCTCAGACATCACTGTTTTCCTAATTTATTTCCAGATCCACCAGAGGGAGTTTACGTAACTGGTCCAGCAGAAGGTAGGAGAGGAGATGTTATTATTGTCACGTGCACCACCTCTCCTAGTAACCCTGCACCCAGCGTTAGGTGGCGAGTAAATGGGAGATATATTTCTGGTGAAGAAGAGTACACAACCAAAACCATTGATGGTTGGATCACCAAGTCAAAGATCTCCATCTCTCTCACCAGGCAGGTAAATTCTCCAACTCTCCAAAAATGAGAAAACACATTTTTCTTTCAAATTTTCAATGAACTATCTTTCCTTAGCTTAGTATTTCTTTTATTTAAACTGGAAAGTTTTCGTTTACTTTTTTTGTTTTAAAGGCAAAGCATCACATTAGGGCTTTAGGCTAACTAACTGCTTCGTGCCTACTGCATGGATCACGTTCCGAAGTTTAGCATTATAAGCTCTCAAACTTAAGGCTGAGCCCTTATAGACAGGAGGAAAAGCCAACTTTCATGGTAACATAAAACTGTGTCAGTAGTTATATATGTAAATGAAACGGCTGGTATGGGTAGAGAAAGCACTATGTTGTTCGCTCCTCTACATAGTGCTTTCTCTACCCATACCAGACGTTTTTACATATATAATTTTCTCTACAAGTGGGTTTTCTCGTCATCACGGATTATGTGACAGTAGTATATTTAATAATTTCAGGCCTAACACATGAAACTGGCAGTAACCCTAGATGAATGTGTCACACTGCCAAAACTAGCACTTCTCATTATTTTAAGCATCCTAGCTCGTTACTCATATTCAGCATACTTGATAAAAAGTAGTTTAATTACCCAATACATTTTTTCTTCTGGATGAATGGTATTGGATATCCCTTCCCAGCTTCCCTATGGAAAATATAATAAATTTCAGATTATACCATATTAACAGTAACATTTTGTTTTGATGATCAACCGTCCTGGTTGTCAGAGCATGAATGACGTTTTAAATAGTTTGTTTACTGGTTCCTAGCCCGACATGGCCAGATGGGTTAAGGCGTTCGACTCGTAACCCGAGTGTCGCAGTTTCGAATCCCGGTCCTACCAAACAAGCTCACCCTTTCAGCCGTGGGGCGTTATAATGTGAGGTCAATCCCACTATTCGTTAGTAAAAGAGTAGCCCAAGCGTTGGCGGTGGGTGGTGATGACTAGCTGCCTTCCCTCTAGTCTTACACTGCTAAATTAGGGACGACTAGCGCAGATAGCTCTCGAGTAGCTTTGTGCGAAATTTAAAAACAAATAATTACTGGTTCTTAACATTTATTTTATGAATTTCTGACAGAGGTAAATGTTAGGGCTTATAATGTTAAAATCGAGGTTGGATTCCCGCGATGTAAACACTCTGTGGCTTTGTGCTTTAGCTCAAAGAATATCTACCATTACCTAGACATCTTGGTTCGAATACTTATTTTCTGGGAACTAATTGTACTTCACTGTAGTCATAATTAATTTTGAGATGTACTTATAGCCTTCAGAATGTTTTCAACTTCAGTAAATCATTAATCAATAGTTTGGAAAACTTATAGACAAAAATTAATTGGTATGAATTTCGTAACCTGTGTTCTTATTGGTTCTTTAGGATGCAGATTCCAAGACTGTAGTCTGTCGAGCAGGAGATGACGTCATTGGATACACCAATGGAAGTTTGAAAATAAAAATTTCATGTAAGAAAAATTGTTTACTCCTCAATAATATTTTAGTTTTTGTTGGAATATTTGTAATGTTTTGGAATATTTCTACTGTGTTTTGTAATATTTCTACTGCCTTATTTATAAACATTTCAGTAAATTATCGAATCATATTACAATTTACAACGCTAAATAATAGCTACAACAGATCTATCAAATAGTATCTAGCTAAGTATTCTTTCGAGATTTAACTGGTCATAAATGGTTTAAAATACTAATTTATCTTACAAGTTGGTTGAAACAATGAGAGATTACCTTAAATAATTTTGCTTTTCCAGAATCAATGTTACCTAATACAATTAGTACATAACAACACGCGACGAATATTAATTATTACACGTGTAATAATAAAAAAGCAAAACGATAAAATAGGTCCTCAGCATATTACACTCCCTTCAGCTTCAGATAACTTATTGTTATTAAAACAATAGGTCCTCAGCAAATTACACTCCGTTCAGCTTCACATAACTTATTGTTATTAAAACAATAGGTTCTCAGCATATTACACTCCGTTCAGCTTTACATAACTTATTGTTATTAAAACAATAGGTCCTCGGCATATTACTCTCTAATATATAATGTCTTCCCGTGAGTAGAATTCATTTTTAAGTATTTCTACTTATTCTGACACATCACGCATGTAATATGAGCTAGCTCTTTCAAAAATAAAGCCACGACTCACGTTTTAAGATCATTTTTGTACATAACTCACAACTTTCGCTATAACAGCTTCTTAGCAGCTTCAATGGAGACTGGATTTCAATATATATGATAATATTTTGTCATCATAAGAACAGACAGAAGCTATAGTAGCTGTACGCTTACTAAGAAAAATTTAATGTTAACGACATTTTTGACACAAATCACCAGTGAAATAGACATCTATAACTTCGCATTTCTACATTTCTATTTGAACAAGTGAAAGGAAATGCCAGCATTATCATTGGAGTGTCAAATATCTATATAGCAGTGTTATGGTATAAACTTATATAAACGTATCCTCAATACCACTTGACGTCATAATCAAGTTTGAACGAATATTGAATACGCTTTTTGTATTGTTCGAAACATTTTCTCTCATATTAATATTAGATTTATTTGTTTGGCTTATTTCAAACTTCCTGATTACGATTAGAAACCTCTATGATGAGAAACCTCTATGATTAGAAACCTCTATCATTAGAAACCTCTATGTTGTTTTTCTCTTACAAGCTTTATACACTATATTCCGTCTCCTTCACCAAGTGGCGCAGCGGAATATTTGTGGACGTACAATGCTAGAAACTGACCCATTGTGTAGCTTTTTATTTTTACTTCATTACAAACAAACAAATAACCTATTTCAGATTGTTATACAATGAAAACGGCATGACCAGGTGGTTAAGGCGCTCGACTCGAAATCCGAGATTAGCAAGTTTGAGTCTTCGTCCCACCAAACATGCTCACCCTTTCAGCTGTAGGGGCGTTATAATGTTACGGACAATCTAACTATTTGTTGGTAGAATAGTAGCCCAAGAGTTGTCGGTATGTGATGGTGACTAGTTGCCTTTCCTCTTGTCTTACACTGCTAAATTAGGGACGGCTAGCGCAGATAGCCTTCGTGTAGCTTTGGGCGAAATTCAAAAACAAAACAAACAATTTAAACAGTAATCTTTTTATAGTTTCCTTCATATAGATCGCATATCGCATAAGAAAAGAAAAAAAAACTATTTCATCAGAGAAAGGTAAAAAGAATGGTTTGTTTTTTTAATTTCTCGCAAAGCTACTCGAGGGCTATCTGCGCTAGCGCCCCTAATTTAGCAGTGTAAGACTAGAGAGAAGGCAGCTAGTCATCACCACCCACCGCCAACTCTTGGGCTACTCTTTTACCAACGAATGGTGGGATTGACCGTCACATTATAACGCCCCCACGGCTGGGAGGGCGAGCATGTTTGGCGCGACTCGGGCGCGAACCCGCGACCCTCAGACTACGAAGCGCACGCCTTAACTCGCTAGGCCATGCCAGGCCCTTTTTCTGAGAATGGAAAAAAAAAAAAAAAACAGTAACCACATCACGGAATAACTAATACACTAAGCACTGCGTAGATATGGGAAGCAATAAGGCAGTTATGAGGTCCACACATTTATCATTCGAGATTAAAAAGCACCTTTCATATGTCGTTCTTTTATACTCTTCAAAACAAGAAACGCAAAAGGGATATTTTTGTTATTTTAAAGAGAAATATATGTAATAACGTTACAAGCTCAGAGTATGTGATGTTACACGTGTTAAGGCACTGATTGTCAGACCAAAATGACAATAAAAGTTGTGCACTTTGAAAACGAAGGAAAACATCGGATTTTTCGCCAAAACGCATGCGTGTCCAATAAATTTGTTTGAGAGATCTGCATGTTTTGCAAGTGCGACGTGTGCAAAATCCCTATAAAAGTGACGGGTTCTCGGTTTCCATAGCTCAGTGTTAAGCCACCGACACGCAATACAGTTACGCCAAGACTGATTGAAGCACAACGCAATAACGCCATTGGTCGCTTGGAAGCAGGCGAATCTCGATCAGATGTTGCCAGAGCTGTGAATGTCCACTCAAGCACCATCACAAGGCTATGGAATCGTCACCAACAACATGGATCAACTCGTGACCGTCCACGATCTGGCAGACCTCGTGTGATCACGCCCGCACAAGATCGCAACATCCAGTTACGTCACCTTCGGGATAGGACCACCACTGCGACGTCTACTGCCTTAACCATACCAGGGCTACGTAGGATTTCCGATCAGACCGTACGCAACCGTCGACGAGATTCTTAGGGCCCATGTGCAACCCATCATGGTGAACGTCAACGACGTTTTTCAACATGACAACGCCCGTCCTCACACAGCCCGACTCACCACTGTCTTCTTGAGACACCACAACATCAACGTTCTTCCCTGGCCCTCCAGATCACCAGATTTAAACCCCACCAAACATCTTTGGGACGAGTTGGACCGACGTCTGCGACGGCGACAACCTCAAGCGCAGACTCTACCTCAGCTTGCAGCAGCTTTGCAGGCTGAGTGGACAGCCATTCCACAGGATGTGATTCGTCATCTCATTGCTTCCATGGACAGGAGATGCCAAGCAGTTATTGATGCTCACGGGGGGCATACTCGTTATTGACGTTGAGTGACATTAAACTTCATCTAGTGAGCGTGTACTTCGCCTTTGCAGACTTTGGATATTCAGCAGTGAATGTGCAAAGTTTCTCGCATGTCATACAGAACTACCCGGAATAAACTTGTTAACAATTTGTCTCATATTTTGCCTTTTGCGTTTCTTTTTTTGAAGAGTATATTTGAATTGTGAGAGATTGTGAACTATCACGGTTTACTTTTATTATGTTTAAATGTATATTATTTAATAAAGCTTGGATGATTCCATTCGGGTATAAGAATTCAACTATTTACAAAGTGTTGTTTCGGGTATAAGAATTCAACTGTTTACAAAGTGTTGTTTCGGGTATAAGAATTCAACTGTTTACAGAGTGTTGTTTCAAACGAGAATTTCTTTCGATGTCTTAAACACTCAATTATTAGCTTTCGTTTTAAAGATTTCTAGCCAGGGGCTGCGTTATCTTTTAACTGCAGAAGCCGCCGTCGAGAAATCTTAAACAGTTAGTCCAAGTGTCATAAATGAATTATCTTGGTATTCAGGCCCGACATGACCAAGTGGTTATAAGGCACTCGACTCGTAATCTGAGGGTCGCGGGTTCGAATTCCCGTCACAAAAAACATGCTCGCCCTCTCAGCTGTGGAAGCATTATAATGTAACGGTCAGTGCCATTGTTCGTTGGTAAAAGAGTAGCCCAAGAGTTGGTGGTGGGTGGTGATGACTAGCTGCCTTTCCTCTTGTCTTACATTGCAAAATTAGAGAAGGCTAGTGCAGCTAGACCTCGTGTAGCTTTGCGAGAAATTCAAAACAAACGAAAAACCTAGGTATTCAAATCTTTAATCTCAAAGATAAGAGCCGGTGGCTCAGTGATAAGTCTGAGGGCTTATAACGCTGAACATCCGGTTTTAATCCGGAAGAACATCATTAGCTCGTTGTACACCTTCGTTTTTATTAACAACATTCCAAAAATCAATATTGATGTGAGTAAATAACTAATGATTATGGAGGTCCACATGAAGTGACGCATGCCAGTGGAACACTTCGCCTAAATAATTACAAATTCAGAAACATACCAGTAATTTACAAAGCAGTGTAAGACTAGAGGGAAGGCAGCTAGTCATCACCACTCACCCCCAACTCTTGGGCTACTCTTTTACCAACGAATGGTGGGATTGATCGTCACATTATAACGACCCCACGGCTGGGAGGGCGAGCATGTTTAGTACGACGGGAATTCGAACCCGCGACCCTCAGAATACGAGTCGCACGCCTTAACACGCTTGGCCATGCCGAGCCGGTATATAAAGGACTCTTAAAAAGCTGTACACAAACGTCACAGTCCACCATCAGAAAAAAAAAGCCAACTTTGGCTTGTGCATTTCTGAGGGTTGCTGACGAAAGGTGGGAGAAAATAAATCAAAATTGGCCTAACCCAGTACCATGGAGAATATTGTTTTACAAACCTACATTTCTCTTTTATCTTTGGGAGCTTCTGATTTTTGTCCAGTGGAAAATTATTTGGTGTTAACGTATTTCAACAAGTAACACAACCAGAACAAAAATGTATTTGATATTCTAATAATAGCATTTTCGTGTAAGTGTAACAATACAAGTACAGGTGTACTGAACACGTTAACTGACAGATTTTTAAACTTCGGTAAAGGAATGTGAAATATATTCTATGCAATATCTGTGCGATACGGAGGAGTTTGAGTTCCATTCATTGATGTCAAACGCACCCTCGCGGCCAAATGGGTAAACTAAAAGAATCGGCAGCTATTATGGAATTTAAAAGAATCGACAGCTATTATGGAATTTCAGATATAGAAAGAAAAAAACAACAACAATAATTGCTTTGTTATTAGGACTTACAATCATTCATATTATTATCAAAACTCTCAAAGCCCTTTATATACGCCCCGCGCTTGTACAGCGGTATGTCTATGGATTTACAACGCTAAAATGAGGTATTCCCCTTGGTCGGCTTAACAAATACCCCTATGTGGCTTTGTTATAAGAAAACACACACCTTTATATACTTTATTTATTCTAATTTTCACTTGCCACAAATTTCTTGTACTGTTATACATTTTAGATGTATTGATATTTGATTATTCCTGTCAATATCTGCAACAAGTCATCATTTAGAAACACGATTAGTGAAGTTTAATATTTTCTTTATATAAGTTTAATCATTTTTTCATATATGTAATTGCCATACTAATAAGTTTTTCTTTGTTGATACTCAACATAGAACGAAACAAATTGATTTTGTAGTTGTTAAGCACACAGTTATTCAACAGGCTATGGAATCCCGATTTGTAGCGTTGTAATCCAGAGGACTTGCCGCAAAACAGTTGGAAGGTGACAAAATGAAATTCACAATTGATATAACTGGTCTTTCTAAACAGCCCGGCATGGCCAGGTGGATAAGGCACTTGACTCTCAATCAGAGGGTCGAGGGTTTGAATCCCCGCCACACCAAACATGCTCGCATTTTCAGCCGTGTAGGCATTATAAAGTGACGGTCAATCCCACTTTTCGTTGGTAAAAGAGTAGCCCAAGAGTTGGCGGGGGTGGTGATGACTAGCTGCCTTCCATTTAGTCTTACACTGCTAAATTAGGGACGGCTAACGTGTAGCTTTGTGCAAAATGTAAAACAAACCCAAATTATTACCAAACTTGTAGATATTATTTTGTTTAGTTTAGTTGACTTCTTATCATCCATGTTAAAATGTCGTATTAGGCCTACAACAATCAAGGTATTCGTTTGTTATTTGATTGAGTCTTACATTAAACATTTACTTCTACAAAACTGTCTTCATTAATATTAAACAATTTTTATAATATTTTGTGAATTATTCATTTTATATGATGTTCGACAGCTGTTGAACAAATTCCTACACATTCATGTGGCTGCGAATACATGTTATTATGTCATAGTTCAGTTTTCATTGAAGCAACCGTTCTACGAAAGACAATAAGTTCAGTATTGGACCATACATCAGTGTACATGGACGTCGACTTACAAGACCATGACTAAAGACACATCTGTTTCTCACGACTGTAAATGTCAGTTTCTAGGCATGTTTAAAATCCTGTGAACTTTTATCTTCTAGACATTCAGTCCTTTGTTTGTTATCACGTTAATAAGATTGTTACATATGTCTGGCTTCATCACAGTTATTTTGGGAGGAAGTCAATAAACTCCATTTTACTGACAAGACTATTACACAGAATTAGCATGATGAGTGTTTTCGAACCCTGTGTTATCCTATAATTTGTTGTATGACTTTTTTTCGCTTATATGGCGAGGACTAGAGACTTCATAAAGGTGTTTTACTCTTTGTCGCCCCCTAGTAATACAATCTCACAACACTGGAAACTGGGTTTTGATACCCCGTGAAGGACAGAACACAGATAGTGTAGCTTTGTGTTTAACTTCAGACAAATAAATAAATATAACTACTCGTATATGTAACTCGTTTAACGTTTTTGTTCTAAGAATCTTTATCATTGGGAAAACTGAGATACAATCATCAAATCAAAGTTACATACTTGGTGTATTGGATTGTCGAATAATCGGTAAATTGTCACGAAACATGTGTTTATCTGGGTCTAAGTGTTACGTAAGGGTTCTCACATATAAAAATATGCCAGTACAGTAGCGTATGTCAGAAGCTTTCTATAACTTACTGTTAACTGTAGTGTACTTTTAGCAGCTAGGTCATAAATTTAATACATTATATATAATGATGTGTTTATAGATTAAAATGATGGTATTATTAGCTATATTAAATGTAGCCAGTTTTCAAACTTCTACCTTGAAAATTTCCCAAAATAACTCAGATATTTGTGTATGTTATGCTGTAATATATCTTTGTCTTTCTACCTGCCTTCTAGAATTGTCGCTCTTTCTGCTGTATACAGCTAAAGCTAATCACTCTACTAAGTGGTAAAGAGTATAGAAAAAGTTAGCAGCGGGTGATTTTCGCTACCGCCTCTCTTGTCCCCCGCTGGTACAGCGGTAAACCTTCAGGTTTACAACGCTTAAATCACGGGTTCGATTCCTCACGGTGGTCTCAACAGATAGCCCGTTGTGGCTTTGCTATAAGAAAACACACACACGCACACGTGCCCTCGCATTAGTCTATCATTTCCAGAGTAGGAACAGCTAGCGCAGGTACCTCTAAAGTGCTTTAGCACGAAATTTGTCAAAGAAACAAACTATTTTATACTTTTGTTCTTGCTATAAGAACTGTAAATTGCATTTTTGTTCTATGCAATAAATGTAAACACACAATTTGATAGACTTGTTAAGTACCAACTGTAATCTTTATTTACAACATGTTTCTAAACACCATTAAGACACCTTCATAACTACAATCCTTACCTTAACTTTGAATTAGACTATAATATTTTTTCGAAAAAAATTTATCTTCATGTCATCAATAACCAAACAGCAAAAGAAACACCGTAAGAAAACACATTTTCTTCATATAAAGGGGGTGCATGCAAAACATTGAGCTGTACAGTTTTTATAATTCCATTCATTCACTTTCAGTAACAACGTGAAATTTGCTTTTCCTTTCTTTGTCATGCTTGATTTAAGGTATACCAAAGTTTTGGTTATTGGAAATTCTTTTAATGTCCTAAAAGGCATTTTCCCCCCTTCCCAATCCCCCGCTTGATTCTTTTTTTTTTTTCGTTTTCCAAGAAAATTTTGTCTAAACTCGTCAACAAAATTACGATATTTATATTTATATATATTACTATATTTATACATATATTTGTGATGTACGTATATATTACTATATTTATACATATATTTGTGATGTACGTATATATTACTATATTTATACATATATTTGTGATGTACGTATATATTACGATATTTATACATATATTTGTGATGTACGTATATATTACTATATTTATACATATATTTGTAATGTACGTATATATTACGATATTTAGTTCAACAAAATTACTATATTTATACATATATTTGTGATGTGCGTATATATTACGATATTTAGTTCGCTAGTTACGAGATTGTATTTTGGTCTTTTTATGCAAAAAAATCTACGTGACTTAAGTGAAATTGTAGCTTGAATATTTTTACTTGTCTGTTGCTTTTATTTTGAAGATATTTTAGCATCTATATTTTTTCTTTGGTAATAGCAATAAATAGTAACATTTTATTCTCAAATCTGAAGAAATGTCGAGTATTTTATTTCTGAAATTGTAACACGAAAGCAAATTTCTCGTAAACATTAGCAATATTCATATTTAAGAACAATAATACACTCATGATCGACCTTTTTGGACAGAAACCTTTCCCTCATATTCACAGCTTGAAACTAATGTAATAATATATAATTACAAGCACACTCTTCAAGTAAATAAAATAGCACTAATTCTTTTTCACTTATAAATATTGACGTTCAAAGTACAAGATCTAAAATGATTGGATGTTTTCTTAAATGAAGAATATAGTTTCATTATTTATTTTAAGTGTGTTTGTGTGTTTTCTTTTAGCAAAGCCACATCGGGCTATCTGCGGAGCCAATCGAGGGGAATCGAACCCCTGATTTTAGCGTTGTAAATCTGGAGACTTACCGTTGTACTAGCGAGGGGCATTTGTTTTAAGACAATATCAGAATATATATAAAATTGATTGGAGAAGAAAATATTAATAGTTAGCTATCTTTGTGTTGTAAACAGTAACTATTTTTCTCCTTTTAAGTGTAATACGTAAACATGTTACAGCACCGCCTTACTGTAACGTTTCCTTAATTTTCTATACGAAACGAACTGGACTCGTTCCTCAGAACGACAATAATTTTTAACCTTAAGCGTTTGTAAAAATTAGGTAGAGTGTTATTTGTTTTCAAATAAAAGTTAAGATACGTCTTACTGTAACAGATCCACCTGATCCACCAGCCATTCTCGAGTACGAGGAAGGAAATCCTATCCTAGAAGGAAACATTCAGAAGTTTAACTGTATTTCTCTTGGAGGTAATCCTCCAGCACGTCTACAGTGGTTTCGTGGAGAGAGAAAGGTGATTTTTTTCTCTAATATTGAAATTTCAAGTAGAATATGTCGTATGACATGGAATCCATCATGATGTGGAACATTAGTCCACTCGCTGTATGTATCTTACAGTTTTCTTAATCATCTCAGAGTATCAAAACCGAATATTATATGCATAATTTAAAGCAGAAATCGTAGTAACAGCAAATTCAATATTTTACAGAAATTGCGTTTATCAGTTCCTTTTCTCTTAACCAATGACATTCGCATCTATGAAGAATTATGAACTCACTTGCATGGCCTGATATATAGCGAGAGTCAGTCGATGTCATATGATGCAAAATGGAGGCAATTTAACTCTGTTTTCTATCTTCTTATCCACAATCTGCATCATTATTCGTTTTTGAAGCAAACTTTGTTATTATATCGAAATTCTAGCCAAGTAAAGAAACTGCATGGTCCAATTTTTTATGGACTCTTTCTCATGGTTACAGTTAGTAAAAAAATAAAACAAAAAAAAACTTAAACTCAGCAATTGTATTTTTCCCTTGGCACTTTTTTTCTTCTATCGAAGTGCAAAGTGTCACGTGCCCGGTTTCAGATTGCATTACTTTTCTATACACGATGAAAATAGCCGATATTCAAACACACAACTGTTCTTTATCGGCCCTTGAGGGGATTACTGAAGTACCGTTCCGTCTTCATGAACCATTGTTTGTGATTTAACGAACACACACGCAAAAACTAGAATTCTTAGAATTTTCTCAAAATAATATGTAGGTATAATAATTTCAGTGGACATATAACTGTATTTTCATGTTTAAATTTTCAATACAAGAGTAACATGTTACGTGTACTTTGATATTGTACTTGCTCTGTAACAACGAACTCCTTTATTATTTAATATAAGAACGGGGTTTAACAGTCCATAGGAATCTATAGAAAAAAAAGGTTACACTTTGTGTAGTTAAAAAGCCTTTAATACGAATATGTGTGTATACAGTAGTTTCTGTTCAGTTTCTTTTTTTATTCCTTCAAATAATTAGGAATAATAACTTACACGTGCAGATTAAAAGCTATGGCGAACCGTGCCAGAGATATAGTTTTGTGTATGTTGTAAAAATGTAGTTTCACCGAAAATCAGTAATCCTTATTTAGAAATTTTTTGCACTTTACGTAACATCGGTGAGATGTCAGAACATGAACTGATTGTTTTATTCTCGTGGAGCTTAACGCAGAATTTTACTGTAATTTGTTTCAGATCAGCACTCAGTCTCGAATTACCGGAAGTGGAATTTCTAGCGAACTCATGATCAAAGCAAGACGGGAAGACAATGGCGCTGTTTATCGATGCGAGGCCTCCAATTCTGCCACAGTTAAACCTCTCATCGCTAGCATTCAGTTATCCGTCAATTGTAAGTGTTGAAAAGTAAAGTATTTGAACATAATTTCCTCTAAGGAGTACCAAGCATACAAGCAGAAAAGTGAAACATCCGTAAACATATCTTGGACAATTAGAATTGATTGTAATACTTGAAAGCACAAATAATTATTAAGAACAACCGAAAGGTAATATATTGTAGGTTTTCAAATACCACAAGGTTCTATAGTATTTTGTGTTTTAATATTTTGTGAATAATATTAATTCGTCATCGTGATCCGGTACGACTTTTGGCTGTACATTGTGATTTTGAATACTGTTACTTAATATGTTCGTCCTTTCAACTGTGGAGCCTTATAATGAGATGGTCAGTCCCAATATTCGTTGAAAATGGAATGATGAGGAGTTGGTAACCAGCCACATTCTCTCTAATTTATTGCTGATAGTTGTCGAGTAGCTTTGAGCGATAGTTAACAAAACAAAACAAACCAGCAACACTATAAACAAGATTTATTTAAAAATTATATTCGGCAAACTTATAAACATAATGTGTTTGAGTCGTTCACTAAAAGCTTTGAGTGTTGCAGCTTTCTATTTACTTGAGTTAAAGAATAGATTATTGTGGTGTTTTTCAATCTGTAGTTTGTATACAACTTTGTACGCTCTAGAATGATAATAGTTATATTATTTGGAATAATAATTTAAAGTGTTGTTAAAAAATATTTTCTTTGAGGTGTATTAACCAACAAAGAGGTCCAGAAATGTCCTTAAGGATTAGCAGTTCACGCGCTGTTGTCGGAAAATATTTTTCCACAGAAGGCTGTCGTGAATGTCAAACTTTTGGCGATCAAACCTCACTATTTGATTAGAGTACCCTAAGGGTTGGCGGCTGGTGGTGATGTTTATTAGAAGCTTTCTCTTTAGTTATAAGCTAAAAATTGAGGATGGCTATATCAGGTAGACCTTGTGTAGCTGTGTATGAATGTCAGAAACAAACAAACCAGCCGTCGAAAGTTACGAGTCATATACTGCATATCTCAGATCCCTGATTTGCACGAACAAACTTTATCAGGGCTGTTAAACTAACAGAATTTATTTGAAAAATAAAGAATAAAAATATTCGTAAATGACATATTATCCGGAAGAATTCCAAGAAACGAATTCAAGGGTTTTCATCCGTAAAACTGATTATTAAATCTCGCTTCTCTTTCAAATATTGCGTTTAGTTGAAGCGTCAGTTCTAATCTAACTTCATTGCCAAGAGCCCTAACCTTACATATATGCATAGTAAAATGTTGTGAACATAGTTATCTGTTGTTTCAGGAATGTGTGTCTGCAGGCAAACACCTGTGACACTGGCTTCTATAGAAAGCAAATCCTAACGCGGCATAAATACAACGTTTTGAATAATAATTTAACAACCGTTGTCCCCTGAATTATTAGTGTTTCAAATATAAAACATCAACTTAATACTTTGAGTGTACGGTATGAGATAAATATATATATATATATATATATATATATGTGGGCGTGCTTTTCATCAATAAAAGATGTAGTGCGTTTTCTATATGTAAAGTAAACATTTTGTATAAATACGTATATTGATATACATGTGTACAATGACCTTACTGGTACACGAATCCGAGACTACATGACTTGTTAATAAAGAAAAGGTTTGTAATTGGGATTACAGCCTAAAATTTCTACAGCAACCAGTTAAAAAACAAAACAAATACGTTCTAGTTTTTGTAAGTAGTGACGTAAGAACAGTATATTTAACTACTGAACTTCACCTTATTTATTACAAATACGTTCTAGTTTTTGTAAGTAGTGACGTAAGAACAGTATATTTAATTACTGAACTTCACGTTGTTTATTACAAATACGTTCTAGTTTTTGTAAGTAGTGACGTAAGAACAGTATATTTAATTACTGAACTTCACGTTGTTTATTACAAATACGTTCTAGTTTTTGTAAGTAGTGACGTAAGAACAGTATATTTAATTACTGAACTTCACGTTGTTTATTACAAATACGTTCTAGTTTTTGTAAGTAGTGACGTAAGAACAGTATATTTAATTACTGAACTTCACGTTGTTTATTACAAATACGTTCTAGTTTTTGTAAGTAGTGACGTAAGAACAGTATATTTAATTACTGAACTTCACCTTGTTTATTACAAATACGTTCTAGTTTTTGTAAGTAGTGACGTAAGAACAGTATATTTAATTACTGAACTTCACGTTGTTTATTACAAATACGTTCTAGTTTTTGTAAGTAAGTAGTGACGTAAGAACAGTATATTTAACTACTGAACTTCACGTTGTTTATTACAAATACGTTCTAGTTTTTGTAAGTAGTGACGTAAGAACAGTATATTTAATTACTGAACTTCACGTTGTTTATTGCAAATACGTTCTAGTTTTTGTAACTAATGACGTAAGAACAGTATATTTAATTACTGAACTTCACGTTGTTTATTACAAATACGTTCTAGTTTTTGTAAGTAGTGACGTAAGAACAGTATATTTAATTACTGAACTTCACGTTGTTTATTACAAATACGTTCTAGTTTTTGTAAGTAGTGACGTAAGAACAGTATATTTAATTACTGAACTTCACGTTGTTTATTACAAATACGTTCTAGTTTTTGTAAGTAGTGACGTAAGAACAGTATATTTAATTACTGAACTTCACGTTGTTTATTACAAATACGTTCTAGTTTTTGTAAGTAGTGACGTAAGAACAGTATATTTAACTACTGAACTTCACCTTATTTATTACAAATACGTTCTAGTTTTTGTAAGTAGTGACGTAAGAACAGTATATTTAATTACTGAACTTCACCTTGTTTATTACAAATACGTTCTAGTTTTTGTAAGTAGTGACGTAAGAACAGTATATTTAATTACTGAACTTCACCTTATTTATTACAAATACGTTCTAGTTTTTGTAAGTAGTGACGTAAGAACAGTATATTTAATTACTGAACTTCACGTTGTTTATTACAAATACGTTCTAGTTTTTGTAAGTAGTGACGTAAGAACAGTATATTTAATTACTGAACTTCACGTTGTTTATTGCAAATACGTTCTAGTTTTTGTAATTAGTGACGTAAGAACAGTATATTTAATTACTGAGCTTCACGTTGTTTATTACAAATACGTTCTAGTTTTTGTAAGTAGTGACGTAAGAACAGTATATTTAATTACTGAACTTCACGTTGTTTATTACAAATACGTTCTAGTTTTTTGTAAGTAGTGACGTAAGAACAGTATATTTAATTACTGAACTTCACGTTGTTTATTGCAAATACGTTCTAGTTTTGTAATTAGTGACGTAAGAACAGTATATTTAATTACTGAGCTTCACGTTGTTTATTACAAATACGTTCTAGTTTTTGTAAGTAGTGACGTAAGAACAGTATATTTAATTACTGAACTTCACGTTGTTTATTACAAATACGTTCTAGTTTTTGTAAGTAGTGACGTAAGAACAGTATATTTAATTACTGAACTTCACGTTGTTTATTACAAATACGTTCTAGTTTTTGTAAGTAGTGACGTAAGAACAGTATATTTAATTACTGAACTTCACCTTGTTTATTACAAATACGTTCTAGTTTTTGTAAGTAGTGACGTAAGAACAGTATATTTAATTATTGAACTTCACGTTGTTTATTACAAATACGTTCTAGTTTTTGTAAGTAGTGACGTAAGAACAGTATATTTAATTACTGAACTTCACCTTGTTTATTACTTTCGTCTTAAGCTCGTTACTTACTTTGACCAGAAGCTAACACTAATTCTTTAACATAATTATTTTCAATATCCATGGCCACGGAAATAACTCCCGGCAAGAGAAACGTATAGTACATTCTGTGAATAACCTGCTGTTCTATCTTGAAGAACTTTCCCCCCCCCCCATGAAAAACAACAACAAATAAACAGAATACATTGTGTCGCTTTGTTGTCGCTGTCTTATGACAAAAGTAATAACATACTTCCTTCTTATTTTATTTTTTTTTGGTGATCAAGTTCCACCCAGGAATGTGACCATTGACGCAACGCCGAAATTCCCCAGGGAGGGGGAGAAGGTAAGAAATGGAATAAGTAACGTTAAATGTGTATATCTTTCTCTTTCTCTGCTCTTAAAAAGAACATTAAGTAAAAAGAAAAACATCATGTGTACAAGAGAGTTTCAGTAAAGCGTAGTATTATTTACTGTAGCCTTCACTTATCGAGTTATTTTAAGTAGGAACAGAAATCTTGTATTGCTGAGCACTTTCGGACGACGGACTCGCCTTTCACTCGAGGAGAAAACAGGTCAAACTTCCCAAAGTGCTCGGGTTATCGGCTTTGCTATTAGTTGATTTAGACTCTGTAAAGTGTGTTTTGTACTTGTTATATGAAATTTTAACAACAACTTTTATTTATATGGTTTTTCAATTATTTCTTTTCTATATTTTGTTTTTGATATATGTTTTATAATTCTGTAATCTTATCTGAATGGATCTTAAAAAAAAAACACATTAAATGCCTAATATTGACATTATATATATTTCCATTCCTGATAAATACTTTGCAAGTATTGTAGTCTCTGACGTGTCTTTTTATTTATACTTGCTAACCAAGTCATGGCCCGGCATGGGCAGGTGGTTAAAACACTCGACTCGTAATCTGAGGGTCGCAGATTTGAATCCCCGTTACATCAAACATGCTCTCCCTTTCAGCCGTGGGGACGTTATAATGTTATGGTGAATCCCACTATTGATGACTAGCTGCCTTCCCTCTAGTCTTACACTGCTAAATTAGGGACGGCTAGCGCAGATAGCCTCGAATAGCTTTGAGCGAAATTCAAATCAAACCAAACTAAACTAATCAACACAGTGACACAGCGGTGTGTCTGTGGACTTACGGCGCTAGATTCCTGGTTTCAATACCACAGATGGACGAAGCACAGATAGCCAATTGTGTAGCTTTGTATTTAATTACCAACAAACTAATAAACGAATTTACTTATTAAAATCTTCTCTATAATGAAATAGTAACGACTGCAGCGCTAAAATATCCTTTGTAAATAGAGTCAGACAAACTTAACGTCCCGTTATCTTATTTGTAAATAGAGCCAGACAAACTTAACGCTCCATTATCTTATTTGTATATAGAGCCAGACAAACTTAACGCCCCGTTATCTTATTTGTAAACAGAGCCAGAGAAACTTAACGCCCCGTTATCTTATTTGTAAATAGAGCCAGAGAAACTCAACGCCCCATTATCTTATTTGTAAATAGAGCCAGACAAACTTAACGCCCCGTTAGCTTATTTGTAAATAGAGCCAGACAAACTTAACGCCCCGTTATCTTATTTGTAAATAGAGCCAGACAAACTTAACGCCCCGTTATCTTATTTGTAAATAGAGCCAGACAAACTTAACGCCCCATTATTTTACCTTATAATTGTTTGTTTGTTGTTGTTTAAGGTGATATTTTTAAGTGTGTGTTTGAAAATATGACTCGGGTCATATCGAAAATCAATAATTAAATGTAAGTTTCTGAATGATAAATGGAAAAAGAAATAAAGAACCAATTTTATGAAAAATAATTAAAACAATATTGAGATTAAATTTCGGTATATTAAATATACCGTTTAAACATGGCTCACCAAAAGTTAATGTGATTCACCTGTAATGAGTAGCAATGTTGCTTCGACCCAATATTGTTTCTCTTATAGTAAAGCCACATTGACTTATCTGCTGTGTCCACCGAGGGAAATCGAACCCCTGATTTTAACGTTGTAAATCCGAAGACTTACCGCTGTCCTATCGGGGTCTCCAAGAGTGATAAACACTAATGACTCATTACGTGGAAAGTTTTATAGTCACTTACGTTCATTAGTCTGTCAAGCTTAATCATATGGTGTTATGTAGTGTGTATATCATTTACAATAATTTCTTAGTTTGTTATAAGCTTTAGTAATTGTGACTGTAGGAAAGAGCTGCTTTTTATATGAGTAAAACGTTTCTAGCAAAATCTTTATGAGGTTTGTTTGACTTACAGTAATTCTAAGTTAAGAAATAACGTTAAATAAATATAAAGTTAAAGTAACCTTGAACAATTCAGATGAATATTTGCTTATACATTATTTATCACTATGTCTCTGTAATCTATGATGTCTCAACACTTCCCCATTGACATACATTGAATGTCGTGAATTCAAATTAATTATCTAGACATTTCTGAAACTTTGGCATTGTTATGTTATAATCTGCCAGATTCGGCTCAAATACAGAAGGTGAAAGCTTACTGAGTGTACTGAAACGTGGATATACATCCGACTGAGATATGCCTTTGTCAGGTGTCAAGCTACTAGTCCGTATCAGTGAAATAGTCATTGTTTGTGAAGCCATGGATTAGGCTTCACCAAATATTTGATTTTATACCTACCACGAGTTAACGACAATAAGGCTTAGGGATTATTCTTCATAAAATGCTGGAATACATTATTTTGTTCCGTTTTAAAGTATTTATTTTTACTTACACTAACACCTTACTCTATGGTCTACCCTGGTCTTTTTTATTATGATAGAATAGCTTCTAAATTCGTCATGCACTGTCATGTCCTCTTGTTGATCTCTTAATGTCCTGTGATTGTTGAGATTATAAAATGGCTTCATTTGGACTGACAATATGAATCTTTTGAAAGTCGGACAGCCAGTGGATTGTTTATGTCTCAGAAACAAATACTCGGAAAAGTTAGACGAAACTGTGACACTATGGAGTATTAGGGACATTCATGTCACTAGAACTTCAGTTCTGTGTTCATCTCACCAGAACTTCATTTCTGTGTTCATCTCACCAGAACTTCATATCTGTGTTCATCTCACTAGAACTTCAGTTCTGTGTTCATCTTACCAGAACTTCATTTCTGTGTTCAGATCACCAGAACTTCAGTTGGTGTTTATCTCACCAGAACTTCATTTCTGTGTTCAGATCACCAGAACTTCAATTCCTTATTTTTCATTTTCAAAAGATAGGAAATGAGTCTTCTCCATTAGGACGTATCGTCGTGATGCTCTTTTAAACTTTCAATTTTAGCTAAAGAATCTCTCGTGATAAGACTGTACAATACTACTTTGTTCCCACTTCATGAGTACCATTGTTCCGTTTTTATGTGTAATCGATTGCTCCAAGGCTTTCTTGAACGAGATATCGCCGTAAATGTTATTTTTATACATTAAACAATTGATACGTTGAAACGGAAATGTTTGTAGATCTAACCCAGGAAGAACAGTACTTCAGTAATACCTACAGATACGTAAGTATATATATGTGTTTTACATATGTC
Organism: Tachypleus tridentatus; assembly: GCF_004210375.1. NCBI lineage: Eukaryota > Metazoa > Arthropoda > Merostomata > Xiphosura > Limulidae > Tachypleus > Tachypleus tridentatus. The sequence continues at coordinate 120,915,947 of NC_134825.1, forward strand.
GTAAAATAGATATGTGATTGTCATTAGATTTTCCCACTTGGTTTCTCAACAGATTTCCTTGGTGTGTGTAACAGATAGTAGCCAACCCCCTGCAAGTATTTCTTGGTGGAAAAACGATCAAGAGCTAGAAAGTGAGCAGGAAGAAGGTATTAATGCTATTTATAGAGGAATTTCAACGGTCAGCAAGCTCGAATTAGTTGTGACAGCTGAAGACGATGGCTCCCTCTTCACATGTTCGGCTGTTAATAAGGTCACGCGAGGAATTGTCAGAGATGTGTTCCTTCTATCGGTATTATGTAAGTTTAAAAATAACAAAAACAATATATAAAACAATGAATATTGTATGGTAATAAGTATTAGCAAATTCAACAACGAGTTACATTAAGTAAAAATATAACAATAAAAAAATCTTATGGTAATAATTACTCGCATAATCAACAATAAGTTTAGTAAAAATAAAACAATCCAATATCGTACGGTAACAATTATTCACAATTTCAACAACGAGTTAATTATTTGTTTAGAATTAAACACAAAGGTACTCAATGGGCTAGCTGTGCTCTGCCCTCTTAGGGTATCGAAACCCGGTTTTTAAGGGTATGTGTCCGCAGTCATAACGCTGTACCACTGGGGGTAAGTGGGTGGGCTGCCAATAAGTTCTGTTAAGTAGAATTATAAGACATCTACTTTATGCACGGAGATATTTTTTTAAAATAGTTGGCATTTCTCTTAAATTTAGTGATAAATAAAGTTAACTGAGGAATAATACAAAGATTTACGGAGACATTTTGTTTACTTTTAGATAAACCTGTATTTTTGCACCAGATCAAGACAATTGATATCACAGAAAATCAGACAATCGTTGTGAATATGTCTGCAAGAGGTAATCCACCATCCATTGAATACACGTGGATTTTCCGTGAGGTCGAAATATCGCCAGCTTCTTCGCGCTTTAACTATGAAGAACGACAGAGGATTAGTGTGGAGGGACCTTTTCTAAAATTGGAAAATGCCAGTCGATTGGACAGTGGAATCTACTACTGTAGGGCAGAGAATGACCAAGGATCATCAAATGCATCAGTAGAGTTGAATATTTTGTGTAGGAGTAATATATGTTTTGTTTGTTTGGAATTAAGCACAAAGTTACACTGTGGGCTGTCTGTTCTCTGCCCATCAAGAGTATCGAAATCTGGTTTTTAGCGCTATGGGTCCGCAGATATTCCTCTGTGCCACTAGGGGGCGTAATATATGTCTTAATAAAATTGTGTAAAGGCATTCGTGTGTTTAACCGTTAACTGAAATATAAATGAAATACAACAATTTATTTTTAAAGCAAATTTTCTGAGTTTAACATTAATAGATTCAGTAACGTTAAATTTTATGTGCGTAAATCTAAAACAAATTTTTGTAACGCAAAACATGGCAACTAGGTAAAACACAAATTTCAAGGCTAAAAAACACGTAATTTGTGCTATTTAAAGTGGTATCCCATTTTCCCAAGAATCGGCTGCAGTTTTATATTCATTTCGTATTTGCAAGATGTCATTTTATGTAGTGTTACAAACCGCTCGCATTACGACAGATTGGTTTGGTTTGTTTTGTATTTTGCTCAAAGCTACACGAGGGCTATCTGCGTTAGCCGTTCGTATTTTAGCAGTGTAAAACAAGAGAATAAGACTCTTTTACCAACGAATAATGAGATTGACCGTCACTTTATAACGCCCCCACGCTTGAAAGGACGAGCATGTTTGGTGTGACGGAGATTGGAACACGCGACCCTCGGATTACGAGTCGAGTGCCTTAAACCACCTGAACATGCCGAGCTACAATATATCTTGTACCTTTAGAAATTATGCAATAAAACATAAAACAAAATTGATGCCTGGGAATTTTCAGTCACGTGAAATTATTTTAGATGTAGAAAAATAATGTCAAATTACAATTGAGGTTGAACAAAGTAAAATACGCTGAAGTAAAAGAAGTATTTCAACACTTCTTTTACATTAGACAGTAAAATTATGGAAGTAAACAGAGACATGCCTTTTTTTTTTACTACAGATCCTGCTTCAATTTTAAATCTTACCCAAAACCAAATGGTAAACGAGGGTGTGAAGGTTTTGTTAGAGTGTTGGATCGATAGCAATCCGATAACACGTGACACGGGAACGTGGAGACGACGGGGTGTGGACACGGTTTTCGAGACCAGAAATTTGGGTTCCGGAAAATTTCTCCTGGAAATCAACAAGATAACAAGAACAGATTCCGGAGAGTATGAGTGTGTAGCCTATAATGGCATTGGCCAACACGACGTTAAACAAGTACAGCTTTCAGTTATGTGTGAGTTTTCCCTCATTAAGTAACCTCGAGTTACTTTCTGCAAAGTTCTAAGTTCACTGACTTTGAATCTTTCTGCTGTTATCAGCTCCAGTTTTCAATAACAATTACTCCAAGTTGTTGTTTTTTTGTAAATCAAAGACGTATCAATTATTAGTTTCGGTTTCCATAACAATCACTCCAAAATTTTTTAAGTCATAAATCCAAACACTACTGTTTTTAATTTCCAAGTCAATTGTTAGAAAATTTTGTAAATCTGAAACGTAACCAATGTTGTCTTAGTTCACTATAACAGTTACTCCTTAATCTAATCATACCTTAAGACGTACGATTAGCGAAAATGTGTTAGTCCAAATTCATGTCTTTGGATAAAAAACTTTGAAGAATACATTGTGAAAGTTATCATTTGTCCTGCTGATTTTTTTTAAATTTCATTTGTAAAAATTGTTACTTACTAGATGAATACTTCGATGTTCCGAGATTTCGAATACGAGATTTATCTATCAGTATTTCAATATATGGTAACGATTATTCAAGTTGATTTCACATTTCTTTGCTTATTACTTATTAGTTCATTGTTTGAACCATATCTGATAAAGAGCAGAATTTTTATAGTACCTAATTCAAAGAGTTTTTAAAGTGACAAGGCAGTATTATTGTTTAGAATATTCACTTGAAATTTTATTTCTTTCTTAGACAGGCCAGTGTTTCTAGAGTCAAACATGCAAACAAAAGTTGCTGGTGAGGAAGGTAAAACTGTTGTGATAAGGTGCGAAGTCGATGCAATGCCTGATGTCACATTTGATTGGTATTTTAAAGGTAAGCCAATCAGTTGGGTGTTTCCAGTGTGGAAATACACCATTAAAACTGAAAGAAAAGAAGATATGAGCTGGGTCAACGTTCTGCATGTATATCATGTTACTTCGACTGACTTCGACACTTACACTTGTGATGTTTCGAACATCGTTGGAAAAACGTCAGTGGATATAAATCTTGTAAAATCAAGTAATGTTTTTTCCTATTATTAATTTTTAAACTTCAACAAAAACATACAACATCTGTTTCCAATTTTAAGTTGTTAATAAAACTAATAATATGATTTTGATATATTAATAAAATTAATACACAATTCGCTCTAAGGTTCTTTTATGATTTAATAGAATTAATTCAATACCATTCTCATAAGATTGGTAAACATATTTTAAGGGTTCAATCCAATCATTTGGAAATGTAAATTTGTTAGTAAACCTCGATTAGAAGAAGTTGTTTTTATAAAGTCAGTTTAGATTTTAAATCAATGAGTTGGCTGATGTCAAGCATTGAATTTTGTAGTTTTGAAAAATAGCTTCTATTTTGAGCAACTAAGAAATAATGGAATTATTATTGTTAATTTCACGTTATCTTTTTTTTTTATTTCTATTTTTAAAAGGTGAGCCAGACCGCCCATATGAAATACGTATTTGCAACGTTACTCACAATTCAGCTTGTGTTTCCTGGAAACCAGGTTTCGACGGTGGATATAGTCAAGCGTACGACGTATTTTGGAAGGATTCCGACGACAGAAACTACAGCATTGTCCATAATATCAACTCTTCCATTTATATTTTCAGAAATCTGAAACCTGAAACTAAATATTTATTTAAAGTAGTTGCCAAAAATTATTTAGGACGCAGTCAGCCGAGTGAAGAACTAATTCTGTGGACGAGACGTAAGTGTTGGTTGTAAGAAACAGAAATATATTAAACGTCTTATTTACGATACTAATATACAAAATTGTTTATGCTGAGTACCTACGTTCTAATGCATTTTTTTAAAAATTTTCTCTTAAACTGAATGATTACAACAAAGAGTGTCTTGTTTAGTCGAATTGTGAATTTGGTTTCACTTTCTTATTTGCTTACGGTCTATGAAACTAGAAACTGATTTTAAGTATGAAACTAGCAGAAGATGCGTGCGGGTAGGTTTCTTTGCTTATTTTATAGCAGAAAGCTACACAGTGCTCTGATGTCGAAACCCAATTTTTATCTCTATAAGCCCTCACACTTACCGCTGAGCCACCAGGAGATGTTAGAGTAGTTGAAACCTCACAGTGTTCAAAATATGAAAAGTTTATATCGAAAGTAATGGGAAACTTTGAACACCAGCATTTACACTGCTAGTATTTTATATTCAATTTATTTTTTATATATTGGTACGAAAATGTATTACTTTTTTTTTCTGAAAACCGAAATATGAACATTTAATTAACTAGTTTGAACAAAATTATTCAAAGGAATGTTTAACAAGTTAACAATAAATATTTACAAAGCATATTAAAAATTGTAAGATAGGAAGTGAGAACAAGGTCGTGACAGAATATCATGAATGGTGCGTATCGTTAAGATAAGAATAGAGACGTTTTAAAACATTACGAAACATTTTCAAACCAGTTTTATTTCCTTGTCTGGACTGAATAGTAACATTAATCAGTTTTGTTTGTTTTGTTTGTTTTTTGAATTTCGCACAAAGCTACTCGAGGGCTATCGCTAGCCGTCCCTAATTTAGCAGTGTAAGACTAGAGGGAAGGCAACTAGTCATCACCACCCACCGCCAACTCTTGGGCTACTCTTTTACCAACGAATAGTGGGATTGACTGCACATTATAACGCCCCCACGGCTGAAAGGGCGAGCATTTTTGGCGCGAAAACATTAATCAGAGGGAAACTTTATCGCGACGAATATTTATATCATAGTCGAAAATGTTTAAATTAAATCAATTATTTTTAAAAGCGTGTAAAAAGAAAGACGAGTCCACTGATCCTTTTTCCTCATTAAAATGTTTTCATTGCATTTTGGAAAAAAAATGTTTGTTTCTTTTTTGCAATAAAAATGTTCTCGAGAAAGAAATACATAAAAGTTTAGTATACAAATAAGGGCATAAGAAGTTAGGTAATAAGCCCTTGTGTTGTTTGTAACGATTCTGTCTATAGATCCGAGGATCTTCATCCATTTTTATGGAACACAAAATAAAATGAACCTCTCTGAGGAAGATTCCAAAATAGCTACTTCCTTCCACCTATCTGTATTTGGGAGTTCATGTGCACGCGCGTGTGTATGTGTGTTTTCTTATAGCAAAGCCACAGCAGGCTATCTGCTTTGTCCACCGACGGGAATCGAACCCCTGATTTTAGATTTTGTAAATCTGAAGACTTACTGCTGTCCCAACGGGAAACAACACAGAGGGTTGAGTACGTGATATTAATTCCAATTTAAATATGGAAATCAGCAAGTTGCGTTAAAACCACGCTGAATGAAAAATTGCAGTGGAACCGATAGTATCAGAATTACATTTTGACATTGTTTGTAGGCTTTTGCAAGAAGTGTGGGGATATCAATAATTGATCACCTTTGAAAGGGTTTGTAATAATCCTTTCCAACGCAAAATATTCACACATTTAGATCACAATGACGAGTTTAGATCGAGGATTTAAAATTTCAAAGTAGGGCACATCCCTTGTATTTAATGGTACTGGAAACCAAATGTACATAGATCTACTAGAGACAGATACCTTCTACAATCTGCGATAAGAAAAACTTGGCATTTTTAACACAAATTTTAGGACTCAAAATTGATCACGAAATATCTGTACTTCAAAACGAAGCCAACAGGGTATGGGTCCTACCAGACATACGTCCCATTTACCTGTCGCATACCTAAACATGATTGATAATGAAAAAGGTATTTATGGTATTATTTAATAAGACGTTGGTCAGCTCGTCTGATTCAATGACTGTGAATCTCTTTGCGATCAGATAATTGAAATAAATTCTGAGAAAATACCGTCCTCATACACTATATGGATTAAGGAAAGAATGCAGGTAGAAGTGATGTGCTTCGTACATGACAGTGTGACTAATGAGCTGAAATATACGTTGTATTGTTGTTCTTTAGACGCACAGTCGTCACAAAGAGCGTTACCGAACGTGACAACATAAACTGAAATGATATGGTGAGGCGTGAAAATCATTTGAGTACAACGTGCTTAACCTCTGTGATGTTGAATGTATACGTCAACTCAACGCATAATAAGCCTGCATTGCTAAGAATACTAGATCTCATAATCTTTCTACTATTTGGTTATCCAAATCTTTTTTTTTTCTCTCTTTAGAATAAATGATACAAGGTGTAAGAACTTATCCATTGCAATACCTTTTCAGATATTCCATCAGTGGAGTCTACCAAGGTCGTGAACAATCAAGTCTACAGCAAAGAAGCGCTGATCTCACGATTAGTTTGGACATCCATTGCTGTGTGCGGAGCAGTAATATTTATCTTAATTGCCTTTATTGTAGCCTGCTGTCTACGGAGAAGACATCAGTTACGAAGAGAAGCAGAAGGTATGGAGGTCAAATAATTATATCCACATTTTGATATCAATAGATCTTGTGAGCTTGATGAACTGTGGTAAACTAATAGTACATAGTGTTGGTTAACAAGTGAAAATGTAGGGTAATAGTTGTATTCAATAACCACAATATGTCATTGAAACAATATCTTTTTTGTAAATAACTGTTTGTATATTTATAAAAGAGATAAATGTATTCGACTATAATCTTACGAATGATTACACAGTATGATTTGTTTTTCACTACCACAGTGATGAATATATTAAAATACTATAGAGTTAAGTTTCTCCCAGAGCATCGTAAAAATATTTGTGCTAAATATTCAGGCCTGGCATGGCCAGGTGGTTAAGGCGCTCGACTCATAATCTGCGGGTCACGGGCTCGTATCTCCGTTGCACTAAAACATGCTCGCTCTTTCAACCATTGGGGTGTTATAATGTGTTGGCCAATCCCACTATTCGTTGGTAAGAGAGTAGCCCAAGAGTTGGCGGTGGGTGGTGATGACTAGCTGCCTTTCCTCTAGTCTCACACTGCTAAATTAGGGACGGCTAGCACAGATAGCCATCGAATAGCTTTGTGCAAAATTAAAAAAAAACCACAAAAAACAAACAAAACAAGCCAGACTTACAAAGTCCATGAAAAATTGTTAAATTTTGAGAGTAATGCTCCTGCCTCATAACACTTCAAAGGTTTAGGTTTCAGTTTCGCCCACCACTGTTTGTTTTAACACGTTAATAATGTCATTAATGTTTTTCTAACATAATCTTAATTTCTCTTAACACATTTAACTGTATTTTAAATTATGCTGATTAAATGTGAACGATTTTCTTTAACAAATGTAGCAACAGTAATTCATTTTTCATGTTTAATTGCAACATGTATTTGATTTTAACAAGTTTAAGTGTTTTTAATGCTATTAGCTGCTTCTTACGTATAATTAAAGGCCTATATCCAAAGTTTTAACGAAGAAATAAAATTACAGTCTCTATAAGAGACTTCTAACTTTCTGGCCAAACAAGCTGTATTAGCAGTTCAATAATAAAAACAGTCCAGAACAGAGAAAAAAAATCAAATTTTAATTTCGTAAGTGTCGAACTTTAAAACCACTAAGAAAAATCTTTATTTTCGATTTTGTTTAATGTGTAATTAGAATAATTAAAAATTACATTTTTGGAACGTTCTATATGTAATTCTCTTTTTATGTTTTACGTTGTGTTAATACTTTTAATTAATCAAATAATTTTTCTTAGGTTAAAATAATACTTTGTTAGGTTTATATATTCATCAAAACTAACTTAGTTCTCTGTAAATGTTTTCACCTTCAGTAAAACTAGTTTTCATTTTTTTTCGCTTTATTACAAACATTATACGGCCTGGCATGGCCAGGTGGTTAAGGCACTGAGGATTGTGGGTTTCAATCCCTGTAGCACCAAACATACTCGCCCTTTCAACCGTGGGGGCGTTATAACATTACAGTCAATCCTACTATTCATGTATGTAAAAACGGCTCGTTTGGGTTGAGAAAATATTTTACGTAGAGGAGCGAACAATGTTTCGACTTTCTTCGGTCATCGTCAGGTTCACAAAGAAAGAAAGAGGTAACTGACCGGAAGCTGACCACATGTTTGAAAGGGGTTGTGTTGTAAATAAATAATTCAAAATTATATATTCAAACATCTAACACCGCCCTCTACATTCCGACACTCAGTTACACAACCACTTTCAAACATGTGGTCAGCTTCCGGTCAGTTACCTCTTTCTTTCTTTGTGAACCTGACGATGACCGAAGAAAGTCGAAACATTGTTCGCTCCTCTACGTAAAATATTTTCTCAACCCAAACGAGCTGTTTTTACATATATAATTCTCTACAAATGGGTTTTCTCGACATCACAGAATCCCACTACTTGTTGGTAAAAGAGTAGCCCAAGAGTTGGAGGTGGGTGGTGATGACTAGCTGCTTTCCCTCTAGTATTACACTGCTAAATTAAGAAAAGCTAGTGCAGATAGCCCTCGTGTAGCTTTGTGCAAAATGCAGAACAAACCAAATACAAACATTATAAATTGTCTTTAAGAGAAGTAAGATATGAATACTTGAAAATTAGAAATATGAAATTGCAGTAATAAAGGTAACACACCGTTTAAAACGAAATTATGTATTGTTGACAAAAAACAAACCTCTTTCAACAGATGTACGAAAATATATTATATTTTAGCAACAGTAAATAACTGTAATTTTAATTATTAAATCAAATATCACTATATTTATGAGTGAACCGAATGATATTAACATGTTTTCACTCGTCCAGAAGTTTTATAGAATTCACTTTAAGGTGTTTTAATTTTTAGTCTCTAGCTCTTTTAAACGTAACTGTTCTAAGTTTATTATAATATTTTGTAACAACACTAACAAGTGGTTAATTCTTGAAGTGTAGGGAAAATAACGAACCTTAGCACTTGCATGTGTACTGTGTAGAAAAACCATCAGCTGACGAACTTAATTTATATCTTACAAGTATAATACGTAAATTTTAAATGTTATGAAAGCAAATACGGATCTACATATACATTAATGAAAACAATTACATTTTAATGAAGTTAAATCATTACAAAGGATTTCGTTAAAACAGCAAAAGTAAATCTGTGAATAATTGTATAATTTGTTATTTTAACTCAAAAACAAGTTGAAACAAAAACATATTAAACAAAAAACAAAAAAGCTGCGTCAACTAGAAAGTTCCCAGGATACAAACTACAATGTGGGATTATAAAATGCACACTTGTTTTGGCTTGTTTTTGAGTTAAAATAACAATTTATATATATGTATATATAATTATTGAAGCGAGCTAGACTCACACAGGAAACTTTAGTTCTATAAAAATGTATTGAAACAAAATGTTAGAATTATTAGAACTTAGTTATTTAGAGTATATCAAACTTTTATCTCTACTTAGACAACTCACTGTAATATGTTACTCATGGCCAAAGTAGGAACTATTCTTATATATCATTGCAACTCAATATTTATAGGTTTAGCTTTCTCGATTTTTCATAGCATTAAAACTTTCTATGTTACTACAGCTACTTTAATTACGTATATAACAAATCGTAGTTGTTTTTATATATTTAAAGTCCTCCAGTGGCTCAGCGCTATGTCTGCGGACTTACAACGCTTAAAACCGGGTTTCGAATCCCGTGGTGAACAGAGCACAGATAGCCCATTGTGTAGTCTTTGTGCTTAATTCAAAACAATAACAATCTATATTTAAAAAAAATCATACTTCTTTGTTTCACTTTTATTAGAAATATTTTTGTGCGCCAGGAACACCTAGCGTGGATCGTACATATAATCGATTCGATTTCATTACTCAACAAGATCTCTACCAATCTACCCTCAAATATAATTACATTTCCAGACTAACACATCGTCCATAATATTGGCATTCTTTCCGGTATAAGAATGGAATCATTGAGATCCCAGACCGAGTAGTTCCGTGAAAAAAATTGGAACGATGAGAATCGTAATTATTTTTCTGTAAGCTTGTCTGGAAAAGTCACTTACTTACTTATATAAGCACGATAAACTTTACTTTTGTCCAGTCAGTAATATCTAATACTCATTGTTAATGTAACGACATTTTAGAGGTTTTAAACGGACGATTTTTATGGTCGTCACTTTGTTGCATCACAATCACTATTATTAAATGCTACCTAAAGATGGAAGGCGGTCGATCAGCAACACTACATCACCTACCATTGACACTGAGGAATTGAGTGTAATTATTATAGTGTGAATTACATTATGTGATACCATCACATGGATACGATCGTGACCCCCCATCTGCAAATTCCTGGGCTAAACCTCGACATAAACTTATAAATAATGAAAAATCCGACGACATAATTTAATTTTTAAATTGTTTTGAATTATTACTCTGAAACAGTTGAAAATAAGCAAAGGTCCTTATATTATTTCCTTAATATTTGAATACATATGAATTGAGCACATATGAATAACGTAAAGAATTACACCAGGACAATCGTGAAACGGCCCCTCATCGTCAGATAGTTAAGGCACTTCACTCGTAATTTGAGGGTCGCGGGTTCAAATCCTCGTCACACCAAACATGTTCGCTCTTTCATCCGTTGGGTCATTATAATGTGACGGTCGATCACACTATTCGTTGGTAATAAAGTAGCCCCAGAGTTGGCAGTGGGCGGTGATGACTAACTGCTTTCCTTCTGGTCTTGCACTGGTAAATTAGGGACGCTAGCGTAGATAGCCCTCGTGTAGATTTGCGCGAAATTCAAAACAAACCAAACCAATCACGAAACTAAAATAAAACCCGAACTTCACACGTATAATTTTGATCAGTTTTGTTCGTGTAGACTTATGGTAACAAGTGCAGAGCAAAATTAATGAAACACATATATTTTAATATAAATAAAACAAAGCACCAAACTTGTGGTTTATAATATAATTATAATTAGATGTATTAATATAAGAAACTTCATAAAGTGTATTCATAGTATAACAGAGTTTGAGATGATGAAACATCTGTGGAACTGGGAAATAAAACTTATAAAGTTTTAGATTTCTTGCTAAACAAAACTAAAACACAAACACCAGATGTTATTTCTTCTCCTATAATTAAACCACTATTCAATGTCTTTAATCACACGGGCATAGTAAAGCGGTTGTTCTTAATTTAAGAGTGAAAGTACCACAAATACAAAAATGAAAAGCTTAAAGCATAACTGTGTATAAGAAAAACGTAATTCTAATTACGTAATTTAATATCTACACTCTACTGTTCCTGCAACTTATTAAAATCACTTCTCATTTCTTGTGATATTTTTGCATATAAATCCTATACAAAACCATCGTTTGATATGTTTAAATATCCAAAATTAATTGTATAAAGACATATGTTTCTTACATATAATTAAATCCGAGCTCGTATATCAGTGTGTGTGTGTATTTCTCAATTCTCTAGCGGACGATAACAGCTTTCTGTCGCATGTTTTAATCCCCGTCGCACCAAACATGCTCGCCCTTTCAGCCATGGGGGCGTTATAATGTTACGGTCAATCCCACTATTCGTTGGTAAAAAAGTAGTCCAAGAGTTGTCGGTGGGTGGTGATGACTAGCTGCCTTTACTCTTGTCTCACACTGCTGAATTAGGGATGACTAGTCTAGATAGCCCTCGTGTAGCTTTGCGCGAAATTCAAACACAAACAAACAAACTTATGTTTCAGATACTCAAAACAAACCTAAGAGAAATTCATACCCTCTTTATGTAGTAGCTGGGTTGATGTTTAACACAATTTTCTTAATAAATAAAATTATACATATATTTTGGTCTGTTGGATAATTTGTTTAACATATTTGTAAAACGTTATCGACAATGAGATCCAATCTCTCTGTGAAACAAGGGGTTATGATAGATACAAACTTATAAACATAATCTATATTATAAAAATTAAAGTTCTCTCATAACGTTTTGGTAATCTATATTTTGAGTTTTTTTTCAATGATTAACGTGTAAAATAAGTCAAACGAAATTATCTTCTTTCAAAACATTAAGTAATCAGATTAAAATCTATTGTGAATACGTTATTAATATAAATCATAATTTTTATATGTAATCCTTTGTTCAGGTATAATCAAGCATGAATCTACACAATGGATGCTCTGACCACCACATCTGTCGATTTTTTGTTTGTTTGTTTTTAATTTCACGCAAAGCTACTCGAGGGCTACCTGTGCTAGCTGTTCCTAATTTAGCAGTGTAAGACTAAAAGGGAGGCTAGTCATCACCACCCACCGCCAACTTTTGGCCAACTTTTTTGCCAACGAATAGTATGATTGATCGTCATATTATAACGCCCCACGGCTGACAGGGATTCGGACCCGCGACCCTCAGATTACAAGTCGGGTGCCTTAACTACCTGGTCATGCTGTGCCAACAGGTATCGAAACCCGATTTCTAGCATTGTAAATCCGCAGATATCCTGTTGCGCTACTGAAAGGGACGTATATGATACATTGACTAATTGTTAGTTTTTAAATATTCAGCAGGGAACACATTTATAAGGAACTACAGCGTTACTGAACTCCCCTGTTGGGGAGATAATCCCTCAGACTTCTCTATCTCTGAACTAAACCCCTTCCAAGGTTTCGTTTCGTTTTTTTATTTGGCATCATGTTTAGATAAGTTGAAATTAGGACGTTGTATTTTATTTAAACTATATATTTTCGTAATTAGACGTTTACTGTCTTTGCGTTAGTAATGTTTCTTAAAAGTCTGAGATAAATTACCTACTCAAAATGTTTATTTGCTTATTTGAAATATAAATAATGATAAAGAATTTAAATATAAAACTAATTACAAATTTGTTGAGTAATACAAGTATTTTCCGTTTCTCTTGTACGCTTTTCATGCAGTTTGCTTCTGAACTAGTTCAAACATCATATTTAATTGAAAGAACATATATATTCTTGTCTTCAAATTCGCTTGAATTAAAAAAATAGAATCGTTATTTTCATATATATATATGTGTGTTTATAAACATATATTTTGCCAATTACAACATATGTTAGAAAATAATTAGCTAATCAGGTTACCTATACAATCTCGAGCTCCGTGTGTTAAGTATTTCTGTAACTGTTTGTTCTTTCGTTGCTAGATTAACGTTACAGCTAAATTACAGCTAAATTCATTCTGTCTCTTGGCTTGTAAAGAATATTAGAGAAAGCGAACACGAAATACAGCTCAGCATAATAGAATTGGAAGGATAAGGTAATGCAGATAAATTCGGAGTTTTACTTCTGGTGTACATTTGTACTTAGATTCTTGTTCTCGCGATTACGAATAAATTATTCAGTAAAATTAATAATGCAGAACTACATGTCTCTCTGGATCCGAGTCTATGGTCGGTAATTTCCACTTTAAGAGAAAAAAAAAAGAAATGCTCATATAAAGGTAAAACTTGAATAATGTTATCTATCTTCAAAATTCACGCCTCCCCCCCAGTGGTACAGCGGCATGTCTGCGGGCTCACAATGCTAGAAACTGGATTTCGATACTCTTGATGGGCAGAGCACATATGGATCGCTGTGTGACTTTGTGTGCTTTATGGCCACGTGATTAGGGAGTTTGACTCGCAATCTGAAGGCTATGGGTTTGGATCCCCATACCACCAAACATGCTCGACTCTAAGTTGTGAGAACGTTATAATGTAACGGTTAATCTCACTATTTGTTTGCAAAAGAGTAGTCTCAAAAGAGTTGTCGGTTGGTGGTGATAATTATCTGCCTTACTTCTATTCTTTCACTGCTAAATTAGGAACGGCTAAAGCAGATAACCCTTGTGTAGCTTTGCGTGAAATTCAAAACAAACCAAACTAATCATTGAATTTGATAGAGTACGATTGTCTGTGTTTTTTTATAGCAAAGCCACATCGGGCTATCTGCTGAATACACCGAGGGGAATCGAACCCCTGATTTTAGCGTTGTAAACCCGTAGACTTACCGCTGTACCAGCGGGGGGTAAGATTTGTATTTTTACCTTCCCCCCAAATTTGTCTTCATGTGATTAACACTTTAACTAAAACAACACCTACTTACACTAAATATTCTGTGACTTAAGCTGGAGATATGAGTCATGTAAATTAAATAGTAATCTCGATTAAAACGTGTATATTGATTGGCCAGTCTTATAATAGAAAAAAACAAACAAACAACTATTTATCGTATAACTGAACGTATACCAGTAAACATTAATTGAATAATAAATCTACATCATGGTAGAAACTATTTTCTAATGTTACAACTTAAGCTGTATAATTTAAGGAGAAAGTAGCGTGTTCAAAGGCTTTAAGAGTCCGTTACGGAAAACATGGGACATTTTTAATGTAAAACGTTTAGCAATAGTACATTTTTTCTTTGAAATGTGCAACAGTCTTACTGTGGTGAGAAATATATTTAAATACTGGACACGTTTGACGTCACAATTTGCTCATAAAACCATTCCATTCAAGAATAAAGATTTAGTATTGTTCGAGACATAATTTCCACAAATTGTATATATTTAAAGAATATAATGACTAGCTAAGACAATCATCCTAATAATATACTCAGTGGTTGAACATCAATATTCCTTAATCCATGTTATAATACAGGATATTTTGCAAGGGATATTTAACACTACAGTCGTTATTCTCTCATTATAGAGGAGGTTTTAATTAGTAAATTTGCTTATTTGCAATTAAGTACAAAGCAACCCTTCACGGGTATCGAAACCCTGTTTCTAGTTCCAAAGACATACTGCTTTGCCACTGAGAGGGTGGAGGAAAAGGGGCGTGTTTTTAAAATAGTATTAAGACACGTGAAATACGTTTTAGTTTCACAGAACTAGAACTGTTTGTACATTATAGAAAATTTCATGATATAATATTAAAGTGACAGTAAATATACACTTAACAAAGCTGAGAAAATATTTAATTGTTTTGTTTAAGTATCCTTGTTTTAATGTCAGAAATATATTCTACATATTTAAGTTGTTTTTTTTTTCAGTATAACAGTTAACTGTCTTTTAGAGTCGTTTGACAGTTTGTTTGTATTGCTGCATATAGGCATTAAAAGACTCAGTCATTTACTGTATAAACTACTGTAACTTCACAGTCAGTGTTTGCTGTAATTCGTAACGTGATAAAAAATATTATCTTCTAGCGGCTCTCCGAATATACCAACTTGTACAAAATGAAGAATATTTAAAGATGTTTAACAATGTGGATGGACAACCATTCTTTGTAAGCGGAAGAACAGCAGAAGCGGTTTCGAGGGAAGAAGGAGACGCTCAGGATATTCAGGTTGGTTGGAGAACTTAGATGCTAACTAGGACTCGCTCGTAAAGAGAGACGCTCAGGGTATTCAGGCTGGTTGGAGAACTTAGATGATAACTAGGCCTCGCTCGTAAAGAAAGAGACGCTCAGGGTATTCAGGTTGGTTGGAGAACTAAGATGATAACTAGGACTCGCTCGTAAAGAAAGAGACGCTCAGGGTATTCAGGTTGGTTGGAGAACTTAAATGATAACTAGGCCTCGCTCGTAAAGAAAGAGACGCTTAGGGTATTCAGGCTGGTTGGAGAACTTAGATGATAACTAGGCCTCGCTCGTAAAGAAAGAGACGCTCAGGGTATTCAGTTTGGTTGGAGAACTTAGATAATAACTAGGCCTATTTGCCAATACCTTTTCTCCTTGTTTAATAATTCCATTACTTTATGAAATGTACCAGATAATGTTCATTCAAGTTTAATTCACAAGACCAATCTTGCTGTGAGTATAGAAACCAGAAGAAAGAAACTTGCAAAGATGAGTAAATATTTTATAAAATGAAAATATATGTTATCAATATCGATATGTAATGTTTGTTTGGGATAGCTGGTTCGATCAATATCATCTGATAATATAATTATTGACTTTGTAATTGTTCTTCTAAGCAGTTACAAAACTTTGAAATCTACAAATAACATTTTCTGTTGAGCATCCAATATTGACTTGTTTTGAATACTTTAATCCAAAATAATAAGTTAAAACAAATATAAATAACTAATATTTGCTTCAGGTGAAATTACATTCACAGATTCATAGATTTGATATAAATGGTACGAATGTAATTCTAGATATTATTGTTATTAAAACTCAGAACTATGGCTTGTATATAAATAATAAAACGTAAGGTAGCTTTTCTATTGAAGTTGAGAAAGACTTATTTAAACCCAAACCTAATTATAATTAAATACAACAGCAAGTAATGAAACGAAAATTACCTTAGAGATAAAAATTAAACAATTCTTGCTTCAAGACGATTTCTAATGTACCACGTAAAATTCAAGCAAACGTACTTTAATAACGGTATATGTGTAATGCACTAAATTAACATAAAAGATTTATATAGAACGTAAAACTAATTGTTTTGGACATCTCATCTAGGCATAATAAATACAAGCCTGGTAAAAGTAAAGTTAGAAGTGCTAGATAGATGTCATCTAAGACGACAGAGAAGTTGGCATCAGTCTAAATGAAGTTGTTATAATTCATAGTGATAAATGTTTAATACTTAGAGCAGTTAAAGAGGCATCTTGAAGACTGATAGGCTTACAAACAATAGAATTAACCTAATTAAAACTTAATACGTCAGAGACTTTCCCTACGTAATTAGGTTACTTCAAAAGAGCCTGCATTTGTTATGTATTACCAAAAGATAAGCTACTTTAAAATAACATGCTAGGAATACTGAGTGTAACGATAAATGTAATAAGCTATTTTGCGAACTGTTTTGTTACTTTCATATTAAGTTAAGACAGTTGCATTGTTATTTGCTTGAAATTTAAAAAAAACTCATTGCTTATTCCGCTATGTTTAATACTTATGTGAATATTATACAGTAATTGACAGCTTTGTAGATAAACTTTAAGGTGTTGATAGTTAATCAATAGCTTGGCTTTTCTGACCTAAATGTTTCGTAAACAACTGGAAGATTTTAAGTTCTCCAAGAATCTGAGAAGTGCCCGGCATGGCCAAGCGTGTTAAGGCGTTCGACTCCTAATCCGAGGGTCGCGGGTTCGAATCTCGGTCGCACCAAACACACTCGCCCTTTCAGCCGTGGGGGCGTTATAATGTGACAGTCAATCCCACTATTCGTTGGTAAAAGAGTAGCCCAAGAGTTGGCGGTAGGTGGTGATGACTAGTTGCCATCCCTCTAGTCTTACACTGCTAAATTAGGGACGGCTATCGAAGATAGCCCTCGAGTAGCTTTGTGTGAAATTCAAAAGAACTTGAGAAAAAAAAATGTTTTCTCAGTTAACATTTAAAGTTTTAAATTGTAAAGACAATAAGATAAGTCGTTTTCCTTGACCTAAAATGATAATTTCTAGTCTACTGTTTCGATTTTATTGAATGTTCTACAATAACACTTGGCATTATAATTTAATGGAGAACTACGTTTAAGCAGCGCCCTCTCAGAAAGTAAACAATATGTATATATTATTTTAATTCTTAATAATATTATTGTTTTAAATAAACAAATATTAAATTATTTAAAACGATTCTTCTGTGAAACTTCTATTTACAATTAAACGGAATATAACGATAAATTCATTGTACAATAAACAGTTATTGAAAACAAATACATGCTATATACAATACTGTACATACATATTGACGTCACAGAGCATCGAAACGTGCGTAATGTTTAGATAACGTATAAATGTATGTGAGAGCCTTGTTTAGAGAATGTGTTGGTTTTAATAACTACTTATTGTGCATTAATTTTAAAGGTTTTTTCGTTGAATTGTAAAAACAACAACAACGACAAAAATAACATGTTATTCTAGACATATCCATACAATTTGAGAAAGTATAAATAAGTTAATACTCTATAAAATATAACCATGTTTCGCCCAATTTTGGGTTAACTTAATAACAACAGAAAATCGTTTTTATTACTATTTGTCAACGTTGGTGAAACTAAACTTTAATCCACTGTTTGTTACATTTGATGATAATGTAAATACACAATTACAAAGCCCTGTGTAATATAACTGTACTACCTGTTATTGTTTAAAAAACTATTTTATTGTAGTACGTGTTATTTTGTACCTCTCTGTTTGCTATTCTATTCCATAATTATGATCAAAGGATAACAAATATATGAAACAATAGTAAACCCAGCCAAAACAGCGTACCAGCGGGAATCGTCACAACCTCACGTTTTTTGTTACGCATAGTTAATTACAACTGTATGTAATGTTAGTTGTGTAGCTAAAACTACGTGTGTATGTCTATATTAAACCCGGTTCGTATTTTAAAAATAATGCATTTACTGTTAGTGAGGACAGTGTGAAGTTCGTTCTCATACCTGTTACATGTTGAATTGAAAACCTTTCAATAGAATAAGATATATTAGCTATGCCTAAAGCTCAATTATATTCTAGGCCTTACTCTAAACCTAAATTAATAAAAATAAACCATATTAGGTAAGAAATGCTAGTCAGACAGGGTGTATTAAATTATTCTCTTATTCCCCACCAAGCTAACAACCAGTGAACTTTATGAAGTCTAAACCAGATACATTAAAAATTGTTTATTAGGCTGTGCTAACCAGTTAGATCTTTAAAATATAACCTTTAGAGCACCTGCAGTTACCTTTGTCCTTCAACGTACAGATGTTTATAAACAGATTTGTTTTCAATAATTTACCCTTTACTTGACAAATGGCTTATGGGAAATATCCATTATTTACGTGCATTGTATAAACATATTTCTCTTTTAAAAACTTCTCTGGAAATATGCTAATCTTTTCATTAATATTAATCGTAATTTCTATCTAATTTAGATCTACCTAATAGACCCCCGCTAGGACGGCGGTGAATCTACGTATTTAGTACGCTAAAATAAGTGGTTCGATTCCTCTCGGTGGACACAACAGATAGCCCGATATGGATCTGCTATAAGGAAAACGCACTCTGACTAATATCTTTCACAGTTTCACAGACTCTTGTTTTCAAATGTTGACGTAGCATTAAAAATCGAATGAAACTTGTATATTTCCACGTGCACATGTGATAATTGTTTATGTGTATTTAGCGCCTCTTAACAAAAATGTCTATGAAATTAATTCAAATGCATAAAAACCAAATAGGTTTACAAAGTATATATTTTTTCTTTAATAGATGACAGATAGTGAAGAACTCTGGAAGAGACGAGAGCTAAATCGGCCAACACAAACTGGATCCTGTTCATCACAGCTGGAAGCTTGGGGTAAGTCACATGTGAGAAGCATCTGCTTAGATTGGTAGCAGCACATAATATAAAAATAGTTGTATTTGCACATGTGTATAATAACATATGTTTCAAACTAGAAAACTCCCTTAAACACTTTTAACAATATTCGTGACGAATACTGGACCGTCTTGGGAGCAGTCCATTTACTCCAAGCTTCAATACGATTATAAGCTTACATGTACTGGATGTCAAATTGTATTTCTTTTACCACATTAACTTTTAAGCTGTAAAACAGCACCTGTGTCAGATATCTTTGAGAGAAATATATTAACCTCTTGACTGCCAAGTATTTCATCTGCTAAAATACAGCTCTAATGCTTCTTCATTTTGTAACTTTTTTCGTGACGCCATTTTGGATCGAAAGTGAAATAATTTGTAAGTAGGTCAAATGTATGTATGGTTCTGACATCTATCGTTGAAATTAGGTATTATTGAGAACGAATTAACTTGTCCGTGGCACTGTGTTATCGATCGGTCTGTACGAGTTATCTCGTCTACGGCACTAAAACAGGTTAATCTATAAACAGCCGAAACGAATTACACTTCAGCGACATATTACTCCCGAGAACACTGTTGCTATAGTGAATTCTCAAACCACTGTGTTAGTACAAATGAATCCCACTGCTGTCTACATTACTTCTTTGATTTATTGTTGTTAATGTTTTGTTGTCTGAACGAAAGGACAGGAATAATATTCTTTTAACAAACATATTTTGTCATTTTATAGAAGAAAATAATGTCATGTTTACTAACGTAAGTATTGTTTT
Organism: Tachypleus tridentatus; assembly: GCF_004210375.1. NCBI lineage: Eukaryota > Metazoa > Arthropoda > Merostomata > Xiphosura > Limulidae > Tachypleus > Tachypleus tridentatus. Next base: position 120,936,282 of record NC_134825.1, read on the forward strand.
GTAATAAGTTAGTATCTCACTAGGCCTTCAGTTTCGTCGAGATAGTAAGTTAGTATCTCACTAGGCCTTCAGTTTCGTCGAGATAGTAAGTTAGTATTTCACTAGGCTTTCAATTTCGTTTAGATAGTAAATTAGTATCTCACTAGACCTTCAGTTTCGTCGAGAGAATAACTTATATAATTCGTTTGTACCTGAAGACAGTGAAAGAACTATAGTTCACATTTTAGGTAACATTTTCTCGTATGTGTAGAATACTGTCGAAAGGAGATTTCTATAGATATAAACCTACCATTATTTTTGCAGTGTTTTTCCTCTACTATATATTGATCATTGCTGTTGATCATAAAAGGAAACTTTAGTAACTAACGCCTAATCTTAAGGATGATCTCTTTGAATCCAATACTTTATTGCACATTGTACTGGATGGGTTCAAATAAAAACTGATCCTAAAGTGGTGTGGATTCTTAGATAGATCATTTATCTATGTTTTAGGAGACGAAGAAATCCGCAGGCTAAAAGATGGTGTTCCTCTGGAAGAAAGATATGATTGTCCTGACTTACTTAAAAGAGGTTCAAATAAAGTAAGATATGATTTGTAATCTATTTCGTTATTATTGAACAAAGTTGTTGTATACTATAAAAATACTTTATGAAAACATATAGTTACACCATGTTCTTTTTTACAATTATGTTGAAATATAAAGAATATTCTTTATTATGTATTACTTTTCTAGAAATTCAAAATAATTTCCCTTTCACTGAGGTTTCCACTCACCTTGTTACTAACAATTACTTAGTATCACTGGCTCAAAAGTGAATAATATAGTACTGTTCACTTAACCTATAAGAAGTACTTGTAATAATTTGTCCTAAAATAATGCCCCGACATGGCCAGGTGGTTAAGGCAATCGACTCGTAATCTGAGGGTCGCGGATTCGAATCCCCGTTGTATCAAACATGCTTGCCCTTTCGGCCGTGGGGGCGTTATAATGTTACTGTCAGTCCCATTATTTATTGGTAAAAGAGTAGCCCAAGTGTTGGCGGTGGGTGGTGATGACTAGCCGCCTTCCCTCTGGTCTTACACTGGTAAATTAGAGACGGCTAGCGCAGATAGCCCTCGTGTGGCTTTGTGTAAAATTAAAAGAAAACAAACAAACAAACGTGTCAGTTCTATATTTAAATCTTAATCCATTGTTTAGATCTAAACGTGTTCAGTTCTAATTGTTACATAATTGATTCCATCTACTAACGAAAATGAACATATACGTGTCTGAATGCTGTTGTATTTTCGTATTCAGCTACTGTAAAATGAGAGAAGGTGTTAAAAAGACAGTTTTCAGAGTCGTCCAGCTTATGTCACGTAGTTTAAAGCTTAGTTTAAGCAGTGCAGGTTAAAGATGAGGTTAGTTCCAACCTGGATATACAACATGACAGATGATTTGTAATACTGCTGTAAACTTTTGTTTTACCACAAACTTTTGATTATTCTAGATTTGTTTCAAGAAAATAGATATTAGATAATACTAAAGAATAATAATGGATAGGCTTCAGAGGTCCGGATGTTTGAAATAGAATGCTAATTTTCTATCAACATGGTACAAAATGAAATCAGTTTATACTGTGTAGTTTACACGTTAACAGTTACACACGTTTTATAACTGGAAACAAAACCTACGTGTTAGAATTAAAGAGGTAATGAGACATAAAAACACAACTGAAAAAACCCTGAGACATTAAAGTACAGAGCGTGAATACAGGTGTTTTCAGTTTAATTGTAGGAGCGTTTTGGTTAAATGAATCGACTATTTAGTTTGCGTATGGCAGTTTCGCTAAAATAACCCAATAAGAAATAAAAATCCGTTAACGATATGTTATACTTGTTGAACTTCATGTTCTATATACTTTCGAAACATAATAATTAATTACGTTATTTATTTAACTATTACTTAGTCGAATTGCCAAAATAAATATATTTCTTTATTTTATCGCTGTTTTATCTTTATAATCACTTCACAACAGAGGTAAGAGACGTAATAACTGCTCTTGTCTTTATCAATAAATTAATATACATATCTAAAGTCTGTGTATAAATATACACGCGTGCATTCATTTTAGGTATTATTCGTAGAATGTTCTTTTTCTGTTTTATAGATTACAGCAAACATCAATCGAATCAATTTGATCGTTTGTCTTGAAAACTTGTCATAACGTAAAGAGATTTCCGCATCTGTGAGATTAACCAATCACATGGAAGTTTAGTTTTGTCTTTCTCGTGATGTGGCCAATCAGTGCGCAGGGTAAATACAATGCAGAATTAAACTGCTGTTGAATTATTTTATATGAAACGTAAAATACTAATATGTCCACTTTCTTTTAGGTGAAGAAACATTAGTACGATAAAATATTATGGGGAAGTAAGTATATTAGAAAACTGTTATTATTTTTTTTTTAATATTTTGGACCTATTCTGAGATATTGATAAAAGTGTTTAAGGCGAGGTCTTCAGAATGAATTTTTTTTTCACGACATCTATAATAGAAATTTGAATATAATCTAAAATGTATTCACATTTCACCATTTCTCGGCACTACAATTAGGGATTGCAACATGATGAATGGATTCCAACTGAGAACACGTTACTCCTATTACTAATCGATGAATCCAAGTACTGTAACTAAATAGCAAGCTGACATAGCGAATAAATGAAATATTCTGTTCTTGTAATTCGACTGTCAATCTTTATGAACTAGGCTTATTACAGCTGATCAAGGTTTTACACTTAAGTACTTATGTGATCTAGTTACACTTGAGAAATGAATAGACTTTATTAAAATATATTTCCCTGGGGAATCTAATGTGTCACACGAGTTCTTGTCTTTACGTTTCACATTCTACAATCCACACGTTGCAAAACAAAACCTGTGCTCGTTTTGTTATTTCAAGGGTTACTGTAAGAAAAATATATTTAAATATAGAAAAGTTGGCTTGTGGCTAACTTAGGTTCTTCTTTCACTTCATGCCTGCTACACCCCAGGGATCGTCAGTAAAATGAATGATAAAATCGTTGTGAGCACAGCACCGGTAGGTCATGATGCAGTTTAAATAAACACGAAAGTTCATTACAAATTTTAATTAGCTAAATATAATTTCAGTAATGTACTGATTTACCTCAGCTTTAAGGACACACAATATGTGATTATTTATATACATTTTCATGTCTCGTGCATTCGGAACTGAGTATTTGAAGAGTAAACGATAGGAGTATTTATGTTTGGTTTGTTTCGAATTTCGCGAAAAACTACACGAGGGCTATCTGCGCTAACCGTCCCTAATTTAGTAGTGTAAGCCTAGAGGGAAAGCAGTTAATCATCACCACCCACCGCCAACTCTTGGTCTACTCTTTTACCAACGAATAGTGGGATTGACCGTCAAATTATAACGCCTCCACGGCTGAAAGGGCGAGCATCTTTGGCGCGACTGGGAGGTGAATCCACGATCTTCAGAGTACGAGTCGCACGCCTTAACACACTTGGCCATGCCGGGCCCTTTGGTTTTGATTATTTTACGAAATTAAGATGGTATTATTCATGTCAGTTGACGTATTTAAATTAATTATGATTTAATTTAAAATTGACCGTTAGGATTGACCGTCACATTATAATGACTTTGCTGTTGAAAGGACGAGCATGTTTAGTGCGACGGGGATTCGAACCCGTGATCCGTAGATTACGAGTCGAACGCCTTAACCCACCAGGCCATGTCGGGGCCTCTGCTGTTATAAGCACTTTCCAAAAAGAGTTAAAGTTTCGATGGAATCATATTGTCTACGAAAAGCCAAATAATGTCAAATTTAATGACTCAAAAACACTTTTAAAATAACTTACTAACCCTCATTGGTTAGTTTATTAAACAGAATTATTCAGACTGATGTTTATAGTCATTTTGATTAATTTATTTGTTATAATTAATATAGATAGATTACTGTTTATTGGAAGTACTAAATGATTGTTATCTTTATATTGTCCTTGATACTTTACTACGAGCTTGGATAAAGGGCTCATTTATAAAGAATCAAGTTTGGCTAATACAATAGATTCAGCCGTTATTATAAAATTAACATAAAGGCTTGCTGTATATATCTAATCTGATATATTTTATGAGACACCGAGATTAATAATCCAGATTCCCAAACTTTCCCTTTTATGTTAAACTTATTTTACTAGGAATGTGTCGAATATTTCTAGTAGCACAATTCATCAAAGATAATCAGAAGTTATTTAATCTCATTGCAATCTATAAATAAAAATGATTCCGAGGTAGAAAATAATGCTCATGAGACTTCGCAAACAGCTGTCTGTCCAACAACTTATACAGAGAACTACGAAATGTAACAAAGTGATTAAAGACTGTAATGACAGTTCTAGTACAAGATCTATAATTATCTGGCTGCATTATTTAGTTTCTTAAAAGTTTGGTTATCTCAGATATATCTAACTGTAGTGAATATATGATAAACAGGTTTCTTTAATGGAACGTCGCTATTATGTTGTTGTTTTTGTGGACTTTCAGCTCAGTTTTCTTCTAAGTTTAAAAATCGATATATTTAACAGTACGTGGTGGTGTGTTATTTGTACATATATTTGCTAGTTGAACCATTCAGCCAGCATCACCAACCTCCGACTCTTGGGCTACTCCGGTTCAGACCGAACAGCAGGTTTCACGGTCACTCTTATAACACACAATCGGCTTCAAAGTTCATCCTTGTTATACGTAAACTCTATCTAACAGAAAGATTTGTGTTTCTTCTCCTCACCTATATAGAAATATTTGTCTTGTTACAAATATGTCCCTAAAAAAACACAACACACGTATTAAATGAACTGAAACAGAATTTTTTGGGTTCAAAGCTTTGACGCTTTTTTTACTAAGACAAATTAACTGAAAGAAGGGAACTGAATTTCACTGTCTCGTGAAACTGATTTTGTGTTTATCTTTTACATTACGAAATTGGCACTGTTATGTTGTGACTAGAGTTCAAAGGTTTAGGCTAAGCGATACAAAGCTTATACATTGTGACTAGAGTTCAAAGGTTTAGGCTAAGCGATACAAAGCTTATACATTGTGACTAGAGTTCAAAGTTTTAGGCTAAGCGATACAAAGCTTATACATTGTGACTAGAGTTCAAAGTTTTAGGCTAAGTGATACAAAGCTTATACATTGTGACTAGAGTTCAAAGGTTTAGGATAAGCGATACAAAGCTTATACATTGTGACTAGAGTTCAAAGGTTTAGGATAAGCGATACAAAGCTTATACATTGTGACTAGAGTGCAAAGGTTTAGGATAAGCGATACAAAGCTTATACATTGTGACTAGAGTGCAAAGGTTTAGGCTAAGCGACACAAAGCTTATACAAAGTATTATATATAAAATAGTTACAATTACTTTTGTTTCTGAGCAACTAGTTTATATTCTTGTTTCAGCTTTTACTTAGTTTTAATATTATTAAATAGATATTTCGATATTAGAATAATAAGGATAAAATAAACAATAATAATACATCGTATATATTGCAGTGAACAGTGTTCGACTGAGTTCCAAGTAAAGTATTAATGAATCTAAATTAGTGAGGAGATATAATAATATTCGATAATCGGGGGAGGGGAAGCCTGAAGTTACACTCTTCGTAAATAATCTTTATGGCTTAGCTAATAAATTAGAGGCTTTGAACATCCACTTGGGTTTGTGTACGGTTACTAAAGTGATTATACAAGTATTCGATGAATATTATGAGAGATTCACCGTGTTTCAAACCAAGGGTTAGATTCACTTTTCCAAAGTAAATATTTTGAAATCAAAAGCTCTATCAATCATTTAATTTAAGACAAGTTGGTTACTCATAATTTTCTATCTTCTAATTTATGTTGACAAATAACTTCCTTTCCTTAGGTATTGGTGTCTGTTTTAAGACAAATTTCAACCTCAGTTTAGACGACAAAATATATGAGGTAATAATAACACCATCAACGTATTATTTACTCTTCGCTACGCAAGTAGAAACGTGCACTAACATCATGAATACATTCACGTACTCACGTAAAATTTGGTTGTAACTAATCTAAGTGTTTTGTATGTTGGTTTCCGTGTGACTTAAAAGTGTATTGGATATTGGTTTGTATGTGACTTAAGAGGAGTATTCAACGTAAATTTAGTAAGAATGATTGTTTTATACCCCAGTTTTACGTAATATTAAGGCTTAATAAAGAAAAACGTTATTGATTAAAACTCTCGGTGAAATAGGGTAGGTTAGTTCTACCAAAATATGAAATAAAAGAAATCTACATTATATATATATATATATATACACACACACACATATATATATATATATAAAGTGAAAGAGCAGATGTACTTTATCAAGATGTCATTGAAACGCAAGGTTATTATAGAACAATATATATATATATATATATATATATATATCGTTGTCGTGGGAATCCCTCGAGGTCGAGGATGATGGTCCTCCAAGTTCATACATGGGTTTGGAGATGGCTGATGAAGCTAGTCCTTGCTGCACAGGTCTTCTGGCAGTGAGGGTAAACCAGTTCAGAGGGAAGGAAAGGTTTCAGAAGTAAATGGCGCTGTTTTCTCTAGTCTCGCTTTTCTCCAAAATGTTTTCTTGACGACTCAAAGAATTCTGCTTCCTGATGGTTAAGGGATCTTCAGGTGCAGCTCTTGAGTATTGTCTTCAGGCCATCCTTGAACCTCTTCTTCTGTCCTTGTTAAACTTGGAATACGCTGATTTAAGTGTAACTGATGTTGCAGACCAGCAGACACGCGGTCCTTGACAGTCAACAAGTTGAGTCCAATGGAAAGGAAACAAAGACGATTGGAACTTGATGAACTGCTGCAGGCCTCGTCCTCCCTTCCTGTCGTTGAGGATTTCAGTTATGGTCCTCCTTTCGTTAAGACTGGCCGTTTGGAACTGGGGGGTTGGATCGTTCTTTGTCAGGAACCTCACCCTCGACCTTGCCGTCATGGATGACCCCACCATGAGCGCAAGACTCCCGACGGCATCACTCTCAGGTTCACTGTGATGGGCATGCTCTCTCGCCACGACAAGGTGACGACCCGACGAGATATATATTAATTTGTTATATCGTAGAAACTGTTTATTTGTTTGTTTTGAATTAAGCACAAAGCTACACAATGGGCTATCTGTACTCTGCCCATCACGGGTATCGAAACCCGGTTTTTAGTGTATAAGTCCGCAGACATGCCACTGTGCCACTGGAGGGCATATCGTAGAAACAGGCCGAAAGAAAAATAAATAAAAAATAACAAAAATGAAGGACATTTGATTATAACTAAACAACGGACCATACGAGAACTGTGTGTTACTTCCTGTTGAAGGATGGAGGCTTTTAAACTGTAAACTAAAATCAGTTGAAACTGTAATGATGGAAAAATATACTCGTGTTATACAGTCATGTGAAAAAGTTAGGACACCCTATGAAAGCCTGTGTATTTTTTTAACATTTTTGGATATATAAATATTTAATCTCAATTTTAACATTACTGAGAGATTATAGGAATATAACTAATCAATTGAAACTGAAGAAAATACTTTTCAAGATCTTCTGTAAATGTAATTCTACAAAAATGCATATTCTAACTGAGGAAAAAGTTAGGACACCCTACCCCTAATAGCTAGTGTTACCCCCTTTGGCTGAAATAACTGCAGTGAGACGCTTCTTGTAGCCATCTACCAGTCTCTGACATTGGTCTGAAGAAAGTTTGCTCCACTTCTCAATGCAGAATTCTTCCAGCTGTGAGATGTTTGAAGGGTTTCTTGCATGTACAGCCCGTTTCAAGTCACCTCACAGCATCTCAATGGGACTAAGATCTGGGCTTTGACTCGGCCATTCCAGGACTCTCCATTTCTTAGTTTTTAGCCAGTTCTTGGTGGATTTACTGGTATTTTTTGGGTCATTGTCGTGTTGTAGGGTCCAGTTCCGCTTCAGCTTTAATTTTTTTTCAGATGTACTCATATGTTCCTCAAGCACCCTCTGATACACAGTAGAATGCATGGTGTATTCTATGATTGTGAGCTATCCAGGTCCTGCTGCAGCAAAGCAGCCCCAAACCATGACATTTCCACCTCCATGCTTTACAGTTGTATGAGGTTCTTTTCCTGGAATGCTGTATTTGGTTTACACCAAGCATGTTCTCTGTTCTGGTGTCCAAATAATTCAAATTTGGACTCACCTGCCTAAAAAAACATTATTCCAGAAGTCCTGGTCTTTGTCTACATTCTCTTTGGCAAACTTCAGTCTGGCCTTGATGTTTCTCTTAGAGAGCAAAGGTTTCCTCCTTGCACACCTCCCATACAAGTTAAACTTGTGCAGTCTCTTTCTGATTATAGAGACATGCACTTTCTCATCAACAGTAGCCAGAGCCTGCTGTAGGTCCCGTGATGACATTTTAGGGTGTTTGGAGATCTCTTTTAGTATCTTGTGGTCTGCTCTCGGGGTGAACTTGCTTGGACGACCAGACCTGGGCATCTTGGCAGTTGTTTAGAAAGCCCTCCACTTGTTGACTATTTTCCGGACAGTGGAATGTCTGATTTCAAAATCTTTTGGAATTTTTTAAATCCCTTACCAGACTCATGAGCTGCTACAATTTTTTTTCTGAAGGCTCAGACAGCTCTTTTGTTCTCACCATGGTGCCCACTCTCACTTCAACAGTCAGGAGCACACCAAACTGAATGTCTGAGGTTTAAATAGGGCAAGTCTCATTCAAAATGCTGAGTAACGATCTTCTAATCATGTTCACCTGGTGTGATAAACCTGTGTGTGAGTTGAGCCATATTAAGTGGGAATAAATGTGGGGGTGTCCTAACTTTTACCTCAGCTAAAATATGCATTTTTGTAGAATTACATTTACAGAAGATCTTGAAGAGTTTTCTTCAGTACTGTTAAAATTGAAATTAAATATCTATGTGTCCAAAAATGTTGCAAAAATACGCAGGCTTTCATAGGGTGTCCTAACTTTTACCTTTCATAGGGTGTCCTAACTTTTACCTTTCATAGGGTGTCCTAACTTTTTACATGACTGTATGTTTCAGGCTCATCATGGCCAGATGGTTGGGGCGCTTGACTCGTAATATGAGTGTAGCGGGTTCGAATCTCTGTCACACCAAACATGATCGCCCTTTTAGCCGTGGGGGAGTTCTAATGTGATGGTCGATTCCACTATTCATTCTTTAAAAAGTACCTCGAGAGTTGGCGGTGAGTGGTGATGACTGACTGCGTTCCTCTTGTATTATACTGCTAAATTAGGGACGGCTAGCACAAGTAGCCCTCACGTGGCTTGAGGAAAATTTGGAAAAACAAACGAACAAACAATTATATGTTCCTGTATCATATAAGAAAGCTATCTTTCACCCATGTTATATGCTGCTATGTCCTAAAAAGAGTCTATACTTTAATAAGCCTTTGCACAGTGTAACTGGTGAAGTTTGATTTTTATAGTCCTGTGATTTCACATGAAAATCCACTTTTTTTATTAGATTGCCTCTCATTATTATACATTAGTTATTATTCTCATTTTATCATTAACTTAATTTATGTACATAGAAAATCCGCCTTCTAAAGTTTAATATAGGTTTTCTAGTGTTGAGTGTAATATTCATTGTAATTAAATCGTTGACAGAACCTAACGCGGTACCAAAACTGTTTTTTTTTGTTACCTCTCTTGTTTAACTTAATTTTTTAACCGCAACAATTTTTAATAAGTTTCAGCTTTTTAACGGTTACGGTTATAATTTATTCAGGTATCTAAGCTTGTTTTTTTAGAGCAAAGCCACAGTGGTTGGTATGAGTATTAACACTTTTATTAACCTGAACAAGACCTAGAAAAGTTGAGTTTGTTTTGATTTGTTTTGAAATTCGCGCAAAGCTACACGAAGACTATCTGCGCTAACCGTTCCTAATTTAGTAGCGTAAGACTAGAGGGATTGACCGTAACGTTATAACACCCTACGGCTTAAAGGCGAGCATGCTTGGTGTGACGGGGATTCGAACCCGCGACCCTCGGATTACGAGTTGAGGGCTTAAAACACATGCCGGGCCAGGAACGTCGAAACGTTGTTCTCTGCTTATCAATAAAAGTGTTAAGACCCATACCAGCCGTTCTGAGATACATTTTTATTTCAAGTGGGTTTCTCGTTATCCAGAAAGCCACCGTAGGCTATATGCTGTATCCACCGCCGGGATCGAACCAGAATTTTATAGTTCTTTGTTTGAATCACAGCGCTCTCTTTAATACATTTTCAGGATCAACAACACGCATGCGATTAACATGTTTAGACTTTATGTGTTTTATTATCATAAACACAAAATATATTTTATGAAAACTATTGAAAATATTATCTCAAAATATATTTTTTTGCAGAATTGTTTCACTTTTGCAGTTTTCATAATATATAAAAACCTAGAATGAAAAGTACATAAAATAATTTGTTAATACTTTCTTTAATACGCAAACAAATACATCATTATAATAAAATAGATCACTTGTTAGTAAGGTTCTATTTTAGATTGGAATACATTCAGTGCTTCTTAGGCCTTTTCCTACGTAAAACTGGCTTCTAATCAGAGTTTAAATTACTTAAAACATAAACAGAGGACAAATAATGAGATATTTTATTACAATAATAAAAACATAGAGAGTTAATATCAATAAATCGTGTAAAGTAACAAATGCCGTGTAATAATGACACTATGAATATACTGTGTTCAGTAACTAATAGCTAACAGGAAACAAAATAATTACTCATAATTAAATGTTATAATTATCCTCTCTAACAGTTTGAAGAATTAAAACAAATAAATGCAGGCCAGGTGTTTTGAGATTTTTGTCACGCTAATCAATTTAACTGAATGACCTAGTTATTGGTATTATTGTTATTAGATGCAAATGATTGATTTATTTTGAATTTCGCGCAAAGCTACTCGAGGGCTATCTGCGCTAGCCGCCCCTAGTTTAGTAGTGTAAGACAAGATGGAAGGCAGCTAGTCATCACCACCCACCGCCAACTTATTGGCTACTCTTTTACCAACGAATAGTGGGATTGACCGTCAATTTATAACGCCCCCACGGCTGAAAGGGCGAGCATGTTTGGTGCGACTGGGATTCAAAACCGCTACCATCGGATTACGCCTTAACCACCTGGCCTTGCCGACCCCATTAGCTGCAAAGGCCAACCTATAAGACCCAATTCTCCACAAATGCTGGAATATGGGAGTTATTTTTACAACGGCATCGTAGGTAAACACTCTAGAAACAATACAGGTAATTCTGATTATGACAAAAAGAAACACTATTTAGCAGAAAAGTCGATCTTAATGCAAGGTAGAAAAGTTATTTAGCTATTTGTTTTTTAGAGTGTAAAGTTCTTTAATATATAACACACTCTAAAAGTATACTACATTTTACACTCACTTTTCAAAAATTTATCTTGTATTATAAGCTATGGTCGTTACTTCATTCACAGTTATTTAACATGTTATATGTAATGGTATTTTTTGTAGGTAAACTGTTTTAAAAAGCCTGTGTTACATGTACAGGATGTCTCGACAATTCTTAGTTACGTTGGCGGTTCTCCTATATCATCACTTGATGGCGGATCTTCAAAAGAAGGAAGTCTTCATACAGCAGGAAACACCTCTGAAGCTATAGAAATAGCAAAGGTTTCAGACCGGCACGAGCCATTTATAGTCCACCGCATGGAATACTCGCGGGAAATTGTTTTACTATGAAGGTTAGAGACACGAAGTGCTTATCTAGTCACTCGTAAACCACCAACAAAAGTAACTTTTTCCAATATATAAATAAAACATAATATCGTATTCACAAATATATGTTACCGTATGAAGTACACAACGTCGGTGATACGTGTGCCTCACTGCAGTGCTGTTAATTTAGCGTGTTTTTTTTCTCTATGGATAAAAAAAACGTAATGTTAAATAAGGGTCAACATCTTCAAATTCTCCTTTAGGGTCAACATTTGTTTAATTTCTTAAACTTTATAAGCTGCTCTAAGTATGATATGAGCTACAAATCTATCGGTAGTTCATCACGTCTTTGAAAGTACTGCGTTAAATGATCCAATAATTTGCAAAATAACGAAATACAGGAAGCGTATATTACGACGATAGCTGAAGTATTTAATTTTTTTACGTATGTTAAGACGATAACTGAAATCTTTAACGTTTAAAACTGATCACCGGTGTCGCCAAAAATGAATAAAAAATTCATAGAGAAACCCTTCGATCGACTGCTTTCTTTGAGTGCCAGGCTGTTTTATTGGTTCCACTTGAAGAAAGTTTATATGTCTGACGTAAGGAGGTAACGATTCTATTATATGATGTGTTTGATTTGAAATTTTATCAGAAAATCCTACGCGTATAGGAGAACGAACCAGCAAAATTTCTATTAGGAGAGTTTCATCAACCAGACCAGACGAAACGGGGTAACTTAAAGTACTATTCCTCCAATCTCTCGTAATAGAAAGATTTTCGATCATAATATTACATCACGAGTGTAAGTTACCAATTCGTTTGACTGAGCAATCTCAAGATAACAGGATCTCCACATGACATATTGGAAACCATTAATGTTGAACGAACAAAGTTTCTGTGACGCTTGTTCGGGTTTCTCTTAAATAGAATAGTATGTTTTTGGTTTTCATTGTAAAATAAATGAATTCATTTATATCTTTATGGGCATAATGTTCATCTAATAATCTTAAACACCCAAGAATAGTATCGGTTATTTTTATTTGAATGGTATTGTAAATACGTATAAAATCTTTGCGTTTAAAACCTGTACTAAATTTATCAGGTCAGTGCTTTCCATGTGTCCTTGATATCTGTTATATAGAGTAAAAGTCAGCTGGAAAGCAAATATTATAAATCTATATCGTCTTATCAGGAGTTTTTTTTTTTGTGTCAAATACTCATAAAACTTTACAGTTATTCAAAAACGTGCGAGGAATAGACATTATTTTCAGGTAATAAAATAATTCATTTTAACTGTAAGCATACCTAACCCTAACCAGTATACTTTCTGTTTGTATCTTGTACTTGTTTGATATTGTTATAACTTTATGGCTCTTTTAAGAACAGCATGCTCAACTCTTTATTTTGTTTTGTGTCTCAGTGTATCTCAGAACATGCTTAACCTGAATGGACTACGTATAATGGAGGTAAAGAAAGTAAATGCAAACACTTTCGTGTTGATATATGACACAAATTGATGAGGGCCATGTTGTTTTCCATCTGGATCTTAAAAAGAACTTAAACGTATGTATGGAACTACAGAAAGGTGGATATCAGAGGAAAAAAGAGGCGCTGAAAGTAGAGAAATACATGAATGTTTTATCACGTTTTCTGGACTGCTCTAAACATCATCCTTTAATCGAAACCATAGTTTCATTGGCTAAGAGCAACTTTAGAGAAATAGCGTTTACACTAAGGATGTTACATTTATTATTTATTGTTTTCTGATCCTTCACACGAGGCTTGGATAGATGTTCATAGTTCGTAACAACTGTTATTGTCAATTCATTGCGATATTGTTCAACCAAAATTGTCTTATCGTAAAAAGAATTTTAACAATATCTGGAACTACACCAGACGATGTAACTTTGAGCAGTGATTATAAGACATCTGCAACAACTCAAACTGCCTCAGATAACTGAATGAATACATTTAGATTATTCCAGCTAATTAATATACCGTAACTATTATTGGACATGGAATAATTATATTGTGTTAAAACAATGGTTACTGGAATTTCTTTGACGTCATCAGCTAAGTACAGTTGAGACGTATTTAGTTTGTTTGTATAGTCTTGTCTCAACGAAGGAATTATTATTAGAAAAGTCACTTATCTAGACTAAAATATCTACAATAGCGAGTGGTCTTCAGATCTCTAAACGAAACCTAGACGTCTATAGCTGCTCATAACGCTTTGGAATGATGGTTATAATTGTAAGGTTGTGGTTAACAGGAATCTATACGAACAATACTAACAAAGACGACAAACTTTGTCATCCTGTGGTTTTCAATGCTTCACAAAAACTAAGAAACTACATTATTCAGAGCGAGAAAAGTCCCTGATGTATCTGCTCTTCCTTCATATCATTGTTTTGTCATCACTTGGCAGAAGAGAACTGAAACCATTTACAATAATTCACCACTGTTTTTGTTTTGTTTTTTTAGATACAAAATTCTGTTATTTAAGTAATATTGATATCATGCGAGTGTAATTACACCTTAGATGTTACTGTGCAAAATATTGGATTGGTATCGTTAAAGATGTGTGTTATTCAAATACTATCTTCATTATTACTGGGAACTACAAAGTGAATGTCATAGATTAGATGTCAGAATTATACACAAAATTAAACCTACTTTTTTTACTTCAAATATTTTACTGAATTGTGATGTCAGTACGAGTGGTTGTAATTGGATTTATTCATTTTTTATGAAACTTAATGTTGTTCATTGGATTTGTATCCAACTCAAGTGAATCTTTTATCTTGCGTGAATGTCTAACAACCTAATTATCCTAATACAAAGAACATTGGTGGATGAATTATTAATCATTTGCACTATTTGACATGGTCTAACCAAAAATTGTCGTACGATATAAGTATCTATGTTTTCATTAGAATAACGTTACTATTTATTAAGAAGTGTCTTCCTGTCACTGTTAAAATGTCACTTTTGGTTTTAACTGAAAGATGAGTAAACTTTGCCTTAGACTAAATTTATCAATAAAATATTTGTTACCGTTTATTGTGTAATAAAATCGACTGTCGTATTTTCTGCACTAGAATGACAGACTCTGTTATAATACAGATAATTGTAACATTTACACCAAATACTGATGTTTATCCTTAAGACATGTGGAGATGAATAAAGGTAGACTCTATTAGCACTAAATTACAACTGAAAACATCAATACCTGATGTTGATATACGTCCTCAGAATGTGCTGACGTGGACAGGAACAACAAATAGTGTTTGTTTTGTTTGTTTGTTTTGGAATTTTGCACAAAGCTACTCAAGGGCTATCTGTGCTAGCCGTCCCTAATTTAGCAGTGTAAGACTAGAGGAAAGGCAGCTAGTCATCACCACCCACCGCCAAATTTTGGGCTACTCTTTTACTAATGAATAGTGGGATTGACCGTCAAATTATAACGCCTCCACGGCTGTAAAGACGAGCATGTTTGGTGTGCAGGGATTCGCACCCACGACCCCTGTATTATGAATCGAATGCCTTAACCATCATGGTTGGTCATGGCTGGTCGTGAAGAGGCAACCATTTTCCATAATGGTATATGAGCTCGTGTCCTTCAGATTACGAGCCGACCACTATAATACTTCTTTATGCATTCAAACATTTCTAAAGCACCAAACACATACTTAACTTCCAGCATTCTCAATTAAACTCAATAGGTAAAACTAATTCTTGTCAGTATGGCCAAGTGGTTAAAGTGCTCGACTCCTAATCTGAGGGTCGCGGTTTCAAATCCCAGTCGCATCAAACATGCTCACCCTGTCAGTCGTGGGGGCATTATAATGTGACGGTCAATCCCACTATTTGTTGGTAAAAGAGTAGCCCAAGAGTTGACGGAGGGTGGTGATGACTAGCTGCCTTCCCTCTAGTCTTACACTGCTAAATTAGGGACGGCTACCTCAGATAGTCCTCGAGTAGCTCTTTGCGAAATTAAAAAACAAACAATCTTGTCAGAACTTAACGTAAAACAAATTTCTTGTCCTTGGATAAAACCATAGCTTGGTGCAATCCTTTAGTGTTCCCAATTTTGTAGGTGCGAATATATAAATCACGTAATATCAATAGATGTTATTTATCTTTCGTTGCACACAAATATAATGTATATAAACATATCTTACAACAAATATATTACAAGTAACTTGAAGAATATAACCTGCTGATTTCAAGGTTAATAAATATTTATATTCAGCATTGTTTGGTTTGGTTTGTTTCGAATTTTGCGCAAAGCTACACGAGAGCTATCTGCGCTAGCCGTCCCTAATTTAGGAGCGTAAGACTAGATGGAAGGCAGCTAATCATCACCACCCACTGCCAACTCTTTGGCTACTCCTTTACCAACGAATAATGTGATTTAATCTCACATTATATCGCCCCCACGACTAAAAGGATGAACACGTTTGGTGTGACGGAGATTAAAAACTGCGACCCTCGAATTACGAGTCGAGCGTCCCTAACCACCTGGACATGTTGGGCCTGGTGTCTTAAGAACTATTTCTTAAACCTTAGGTACTACACATTTAAAATACAAGAGCATTATAGAATGTATCCTGGAATCACATACTGAATAGGCACGACATGGCCTGGTGGTTAAGTCACTCGACTTTCAATTATGTAAGTATTTCAAGTATATAAAAAAGAGTAGACCAAGAGTTGGTGGTGGGTGGTGATGACAAGCTGCCTTCCATCTAGTCTTACGCTACTAAATTAAGGACAGCTAGAGCAGATAGCCCTAGTGTAGCTTTGCGCAAAATTCAATAAAATAAGCAAATCTTAAGACACTGTAGTTCCTTAGAACACTATAGTGCCTTAGAACACTGTAGTGCCTTAAAATACTATAGTGCCTTAGAACACTGTAGGAAGTGAGAAGAATTTACAATTTGCTTAAAAGAAACGAGAATTTATTAGTTTTAAATAAATAAACTTTCAAAGGTATTTGCTGTCGATTTTTATAGCGGTTAAAATAAGAAGACATCATTAAGAAATATTGATATCTAGCGCAGAATCTATCCTACACCTAACATGTCCTTTTTGTGTGTAACTTTGACCCTTCTATGTCTATATGTTTTTCAGAACTTTTCAATCGATCAATTGACCTGTATTATACATTATCCCGGTTCAATAGAAACTAGATCGATTGTATCGTATGTTATGATAGGATAACGTAATTCTGCCGACCTCTTTTAATTATGATTCTCCACCAATAGTGAAACAGTATGACACATGTTCTGGGAAAGTACGGTGATCCTTTTACACAGTCACATTTTTAAATAATTTTACTTGGAAAGACAAAAACTATAGCTTCGAATCTTTCTATGAGGTAACTTTAAACAACACACCTGTTAACCTGAAAAGATAGTTAACCTGAAGATAACCTAAACATTGTTCTCTTCCTTATTTTAATAACAGTGTTAATACCCATACCAGCCGTCTTGAGATACATTCTAAACATTGTTCTCTTCCTTATTTTAATAACAGTTTTAATACCCATACCAGCCGTCTTGAGATACATTTTTACATCAAGTGGATTTATCGTCATCACGAACACACCAGCCTATTGAACTGGCGCAACTAATTAAACATCTGAACACTATTAGTCTACAAGCAATTCAACCTATAGGTTCCGTCTCTTCTCAGCAGTGAAACATTCGCTGTAAGTACTTCATACATTGAATGGTAATCGTCACATGTCAACTTAACGCACGGGCGTAATATTTATACTACTATACATTGTTAAGACAGTTTACATCATTTATGGAGTATCTCGGCGTTTCACATTAACCGCCCCTTCAGTGGTATAGCGGACTCACGCTGCTAGAAACCGGGTTTCGACACCCGTGGTGGGTAGAGTACAAATAGCCCATTATGTAGTTTTTGGTTAATTCCAAAACAATCAATCAATCAATTCTACTCTAGCCACCTCTATGAACAACGGTGTCAGTTTCTTGTTCCAACTACGAAAGTTTGTTTCTTTCTCTGTCTCTATTAGCGCAAAACTACACAATATTATGTGCAGCATAGGGAATCGAACACCATATTTTAGCGTCTTAATTCGTAAACTGACCGCTCACCCTTAGCTGTTCCACTTTAGGACCTTGCATACAGCTTTTTTGAAACACAGACTTGGGATATATTTTTCATATAGGGCATAACTGACCGGCGAAATCTTTAAATTCTAAAAGCTTTGCACGTGACAACTACCGTATTTTTGTGCATGAATAATATTCCTACAAAATAATTTTCTAAAAGTTATGATTTGTAGCTCAACAGGAACAAGAGATCTCAGTTAAAAGTGTTTGTTTCTTTCGAAGTGAAGCACAATATTAAACAATAGACTATTTGTGCGCTGCTCTTCACGGGTATCGAAACCCAGTTTATAGCTTTGTTACTCCTTAGACATATCACTTGTATGGCTAGTTAGAAGCGATTGAATTTAAAACAGTGTGTTCTAAATACTAAATCCAAAACAAAAGTAAACACGATTTCATTATGACCATTAAAGACGATGTCACGATGTTTAAACCAGCCACAGAACCTGGAATTTCCCATGCAATCAAAACGCTTCTCATTGATTTTCACACACTTTTGAATGCAGCTAGTTGCTGCATACTCCAGTTGAGGTGTCGTTGTACCACTAATATAGTAAGTTAATACGAATTAACATTTCGCTCAACAAAATTCGAGTTTTGGATAAAGATTTATTAACATAAATTTTTAAAAGCAAATAAGATTGGGATATATCTAGAAAAGTGTCAACGCATTATATAGTATATTAGGCTTAGTAAAGAAAAAAGCAAACATATTTAACGTTCGTAATTTTCGGAAAAATGACCACTCTAAATGAAAGTGTCTTTTTTCTATGATTGTTGCGTATGTTGAAAGGGTCCATGTCAAACATAAGTGTTCTTTCTTTCATTTTTTTTTCATAAAACCAATACAAAATGTATGACAAATAAAGTAAAAGGACAGAATGAATCAACTCTGTTCATCGCGTTTTTTTTATTCATAAGTTTTCTTTGTTTCTTCGTGTGGTCAAGAAACGTTAATAAAATGAAAAAAATAACGCCCAAACAGTAGAAATACAAGGCTACAAAAAACCAAAAACTTGACCATATGTTTTTTAACATATATACTTTTTTAGTTATACGTATTTAACACTCGTCAATGAAAGTAGAGAACAAATATAATAAATAAATAAACTTATACATTAAGTGCTTTCAGATGAATTGCTTGGTTCTAATTACACTGCACAACATTTTGTTTTTTTAAGTTTTGCTTCCTGAAAAGTTTTTACTGATTGTGACAGGTACCTGGTGATATGTACAAATATAGTTTTGGTTTTGCTTCATCACGTAGGAACTCTGAGAAATAGACAGTTAACTGTTTACCGACAATAACGTATTTAATTGTGTTTATGTTTCTAATAGGCTATAAAGTTCAACATAATTAAAAGTGTTTTGCTCCTGATTTTTGTTTGTATTCAAAGTCCGGTGTTTCACGTTGCAGTATCTAACAGTAGTCAGCAAGCATTGACGGATTCCAGTTGCCCTGATATCGTTTTTCCATTGTAGCAAAACTGAAGATTTCAATGAAACGGTACGTGATGGGCAAATTTGGATGTGATTTTCGTGACCAGCAGCCAAAAATCTATAAGGAACACCCAACAGTGTTCAAGAAGCAAAAACTTGGCCTACAATTTACGAAACGATATTAATATAAGCGAATGAAGTCTTTTTTTTTTTTTTCTTTTACGTATTTCTCCGGTAAATGTTTCATGTTAAGTTACATGTACCAGAAAATACGTTCTTATGTTAAAATGTATTCACTTTCGTTTCACTATTTGTTGGCCCAGCATGGTCAAGCGCCTTAAGGCGTGCGAGTCGTAATCTGAGGGTCGCGGGTTCGCATCCGCGTCGCGCCAAACATGCTCGCCCTCCCAGCCGTGGGGGCGTTATAATGTTCGGTCAATCCCACTATTCGTTGGTAAAAGAGTAGCCCAAGAGTTGACGGTGGGTGGTGATGACTAGCTGCCTTCCATCTAGTCTTACACTGCTAAATTAGGGACTGCTAGCTCAGATAGCACTCGTGTAGCTTTGCGCGAGATTCAAAACAAATGAAAAAAATAGTCCTTTCACCTGTAAGGACGTTATTATGTGAATATCGATACTACTATTTGTTGGTAAAACAAATAATCCAAGAGTTAGTGGTAGGTGTTGTTGGCATAACTGCCTTAATTATAGTTTATCACTTCAAAAATAGTTTTCATGAAATTTGACAAAGAAACAGTATAAACAAGGAAGTTGTTTATAATACAAAAGACAATGTAACATTGATTTTAGTGTTAACTTTACTTTTCCAAAAAAACGTATATAAAATTGTTTAATGCACATTACTATTACGTATATGGCGTTAGATATGGTCAAGTTACAAGGATGTAAAGTTAGGTAGAACAGTGAAACAACGTATTTTATAGATAAAAGCTATTTATTTTAACTTATTTTATAGATAAAAAGCTATTTATTTTAACTTATTTTATAGATAAAAAACTATCTATTTTAAATTATTTCATAGATTAAAGAGCTATTTATTTTAACATCTTGGATATCTTTAACTTTAGAGTTCTCTCGATTTGTTTTAAGTTTTTACCTTAAACTTGATAACATTGTACAAACATTTCATCAGTTTGTTTGTAATGTGGACCTTCTGATAGTTTCAAATAAAGGTTTGTTACTCATTCTCTTAATTACTCAAAGTTTGTAAACATATGCTTACCCTCTCAAGTTCATTAAACACTAAAACTAACATTTTCAAAAATATGAACAGCAATATTCGTTAGTTTGGCGCCCTGAAATGAATGAATCACTCTAAAAAGTTAATATAATTTTCCAATTATAAGTTTTGGTTTATCAAAGATAAAGCTGTGTTTGTGCTAATAAACAAAAGTTTAATAGAAACGCCATTGTACTTCATGCATATTTTCGTAGTTTTATTAGTATAAGGATACAATATAAATTGCTATTAAATGGTTAATAACAATGGTAACGTTATATCCTAGAATTTAACGTTCCACGTTCACAAAAGCATAGCTCCGTTATGGAACCTAGTCTATTAAGAATAGATTATAATTTACACTGATGAAGGTGATGGAATATGGAGAGAGTATCATATGAAAGCAAAGAACTGCGTGAGAAGTACATCACGTTAACAACTGATGGAACATCAAACATGCCTTTCCTTTTGACGTTAATTAAAACAACATCAGCAGTATAATACATAATGTACGTGTGTACGATGTACGTCAATGCACTTGTATAACCTCAAACAGTTTTGATTATACCCTGAACCAGCAACTCGCTGAAAACATGATGAGTCCATATCCCCCAATCCTGTTTAATTATATCAGACTTGACTTTTCTCCAGTTGAGTTCTTACATTTAAGTTTAAATTATTAAGGGTAGAAACTTCTAAAAAACATTTACATTAGCACAAAGGTAACTATTCAATAGATGAATCCACACCTAAACAACTCTAAATGGGATTGGTGTGAATAATTTAAACAATATGGAACTATTTAAATAAGTTAATCATAATGTTTCGTTATGCTGTAATTACAGTGGATTGGAAATGTTTTAGTTTCTTCTTGAAACTTAATGTTTTAATTTAAGTTTAAGACTGTTTTAGATGAGTCTAACTAACTACTTATTCACTTTAGTTCATTAACTCACATCAAAACAAAGATGGTAGTTGGTAATAATCATACTTTTAGTTGATCATTTTCAGTTCAAGTTCTCATTTTTAATGAACTTTAAATGAGTTCGATCTTGTGTTACCCGGACAAACTACAGACGCGAAGAAACGTTAGCATTGCAAAAATAAGCAAAGACAAGTCTTGTTCAGCAATATTTTGGTTTGTTTCTTTGTTTTTTTTTCAAAATTTTGCGCAAAGCTACACGAGGGTTATCTGCACTAGCCATTCCTAATTTTGCATTGGAAGACTAGACATAAGACAGCTAGCTAGTCATCACCACCCACCGCCAACTCTTGAGCTACTCTTTTACCAACGAATAGTGGGATAGACTGTCACGTTATAACGCGCTCACGGCTGAAAAATGTTCATGTTTAGTGTGACAGGGATTCGAATCCCAGATTGTCAGATTACGAGTCAAGTGCCTTAACCACCTGGTGATGTCTTGGAATAGAGAATCTGTTAGAGCGAATAGAAATATTTACGCCACACTATATCAAAAACATATTTCAAGTATTTCTGTGGAACATCACGTGCAAATCTTTGTTCTCTGTATGTATATAATTATCTTTAGCAAGAAATATCGAGCTAAGACGTATTTAAATGTTATGTTTTTATTCATAGTTGTAACAAAATACGGAATGAAAATTAAATAGAGACGTGAAAACGACACAAATTCTATCTACTTAATGTTTTTTTACTCGTAATTATCTGTCTAAGTTGTATTTTAAGAATGATAGTTATATTTACATACAAGTACCATTGTTCCATGTTTGCATGTTATGTAAACAAAACAGTTTCTGTAACTACTGGACGGTTTGTGACATTGTAGATTTTGTTGAATTACGAAAAAAACGAAAAAAAAAACAGGACTCTCTAGCGTTTATACGATTTTTCATTTGTCAAAACATTTTTCTTAATATTAAGCGTGTTAAGACGTGCGACTCGTAATCTGAGGGTCACGAGTTCGAATCCCGTCGCGCCAAACATGCTCGCCCTTTTAGTCTTGGGGGTGTCATAATCAGACAGTCAATCCCACTATTCATTGGTAAAAGAGTAGCCCAATAGTTGGCGGTGGGTGGTGGTGACTAGCTGCCTTCCCTCTAGTCTTATACTGCTAAATTAGGGACGGCTAGCACAGATAACTCTTGAGTAGCTTTGTGCAAAAAACAATATTTTTGTTCCTAGTCACGTTGTTTATCTCGGTCAGTGTTGACAGTCTTCAAACAAAAATTAGGGTATTTTAATCTAACGTCCGATGGTAAAGAACAGACATAGCTGTTACGAAATGTGAGGCTCTTGAAATATTTTAACAGTTTGGCAGAATGGTAATGATGTACCTCCAGTTTTCTCTGTTTGGCTTACATAGTTGTAGGTAACAGCATTTAGTAAAAAAACATTTGCTCATTGTTCCATTTGGGTAAGGTTGTGCATAATTGTGTGAGGTTTCAGTGTACTGACATTAAAGAATGTTTACTATTGTACGTGATGTGTGATATGGAACTAAGGCCTATTGGATCCAAAGACATCTGTAGTAGTATACAGTCGCGTGTTCATATTCTTTATAATTAATGTTGTAATTACGTGAGACTATTACGTGCAATGACAGAGTTCATTTTAATAATGTCCCTGCTTGTAGAGCAGTAAGCCTTGGGATTTACAACGCTAAAATAAGGAGTTCGATTCCCCTCGGTAGGCTCAGCGGGTAGCTCAATGTGACTTTGCTACAAGAAAATACACACAAACACACATTATTAATAATTATGAGTAGTTTCTCAACTACAAATTATGTCCAATATTATGTTTCAATTTATGGCCAATTCATCAAATACAGTAAAGCCTTTCGTTGGACCTCTCCCAGTACATGCACAACTGGTAAAGTTTACAATAAACTCCCATTAGAATATCATGATGTTAAAAGGGTTGACACATATATACACACTCAAAGGCACGTATACATACATGTACAACTTCACTATGTAGGAAATTTCATAGTAGTTATATTTATATTTAAAGTTCCATCGCTCATTTTTATCAACACCTAATCACACGTTATGTGCGATGCAAAAATAAAATAACTTGTAATTAATACGTATGTGTTACTCAACACACCGATATAGAGTCATAGAGTAACGCTTGATGGATTCTCTGAACAGGATTTGTACTTTACTGATGAAACTACAGAACATAGTATATTCATCTGACCTTCAATACGGACATTTTAATTATAAGAAGGATTATTTATAATGCCTTCCAAAGAGTTTCTCATAAATACAACTTAAAAACTAACAGAAAATGTCTGAAAATATTTAACTACTTAACTACTGACAGACAGCTATTTAAGTGATTCGGTTTAATTACTTGAAACCTATTGGCTACTACCAGTTGTATGTTAATATTGTACTTGACAGTAGAATTTGTGTGTGTTTACTGTTTGGGGCAAAGGTTAAAATAGTAAATTCAGGTAGTAACAAAAAGCCATTCTTTTCGACCTTCTTCGGTCATCATCAGCTTCACAAAGAAAGAAAAAGGTAACTGACCAATAGCTGACCACGTGTTTGAAGGGGATTGTGTAATTGAATGTAGGAATGTAGAGGGCGTGCTTATATGTTTAATTATGTTTATTGATATAGGTATAAAGATGTTCCCAATACAAATATAATCAAACCTCTAAACACGCCCTCTACATTCCTACACTCAATTAAACCACTGCCTTGAAACATGTGGTCAGCTATCGGTCAAAAAGCCATTCTGTCTATGCAAGCTAACTCAATATCTTCACTCAACCTGCTTCAAGTGATACACATATCCTTCTATACTTCTCCAATACTACAACTTCGTATACGAAGGAAAAGTGTTCCACAGGCCTATTAGGAAAGTAAAGTGCTTTCACTGGAATTACGTCTGAGACTTCCATGTCCTTTTGTCGTACATTATACAAATTGTTTAATAAGAGAATTAAGTGGATTTGTGGATTTCAAACCTCCAATAATCTTAAGAACGTCCATCATGTTTTCTGAATCCCAGTCTCTCTCCTCATCAGTGGAAACATATTGATAGGTTTCTATCCATTCCTGTACAATAAATTTTATCGACTTCAAGTTATAATAGCATCTATTTTCTGAACCGTGTCATGTTGGAGCTAAAAATTCTTTTTTTCTAATAAGGTGATCCAAACTTTCAACACCATTAGTGACGTTTAACTAGTTTCTAACGTTGAGTAAATTTCTACACACCTTACCTTTCGTGGCACTTTTGTACCAAAGCTGATTTATGAAAAATGAATATATTAAAATGAAATATAAACATGATTTACGAATGTATTTACGTAACCTTCTGAACAGTTCATCTTATTGCTCAGATAACCCATTTTATATAACCTTAGAAATATGCTTACGCCAAAGAAAATTATGAGTTAGAATATAAATCTACGTAGTCATTACGAATATATGTACGAACATTCTCAACAGTCCTTCTTACTATGAAGATTCTTCATTACTAGAATGTTTCTATTCATCACATACACTGGTTTCACTTCATTATCATAAATATTTGTATAGTAAATGGAAACTGCTGGACGGTGTTTATGAGCTACTTTACTGAAATATGTTAAAACACAAAAGGACAAAAAGACCCTGTACAAATTATACTATTCTATAGATTCTTATCACACTAGTACTTAATTTGTTAATTTTTTTAAATATAACCTTCTACATCTAATAACGTTATTAGAGATTTAATTGTAAAAGAAAGAACGAACATTATCCAACATATCATTCCACATATCATTCACATCTTAATATTTTACTATAATGATTAGAATTGTAAAACAACTAAAATTAGATATTTTTTGCTGATTGTAAATAAAACATTTTAATCGCAATTTTTGTGTGTCTTGTGATTTCAAAATGTGGTACAGTAAACATTAAACTATACTAAATGTATGAACTAAAAGTATTGTTAACGAGTCAATGGTGAATAAGTCCTTCCCAATCTGACAAGAATATAAAATAAGACAAGTTTCAAAATTCCCCCACATATTTGTGACGCTTCACAACTTTGCTCTGATAAGTTTCCAAAACACGAAATCTACATAATGTTCAATATATTAGTAGGAGAGTAGTAGTTCACGTGTATCTCCAGAAACGTTTTAAATTCTAAGAAAATCAGATAAAGAGCTAGTTTGAACCGAGTACTAGATTTATTCATTTTTCACTCTCACAATCATAACTTATAAACTGGATTCAAAATTTAAGTAATAAGCAAATTATCCTCAGATATTTTCCTTCAAAACATCTGTAACCCATGGAAAATAATATAAAACCCTTTATGATATGGATAATCTACTATGATATCCTTATATCATGAAAAACATATCTCAGATACGGTTCATTTTCGTCTGATAAAAATTACAAGACGATTCGTAAATAGTCACATGCTGTTTTATTTATGTAATCCTAAATGAAGATTTTCAGTACAATATATATCTTTTTTAGCGAACTTTTACAACACAAAATGTAAACAACTGGGAAAAATGTATTTCTCTTTAATACAAGTAATTGATAGAATTTCTTACTCCAACTAAGAATCTTATGTAAATTATTTATTGTTTAAAAGCTGAAATAAATTCTTGATATCTTTCTCTTCTTATCCTTCTGCTTGAGAATAAAAATATTTAAGGTAAATAATATCCAAATTATTTCCATCAAGACTACCCCTGTTTCCTGATATCCTTATTTCAAAATCTTATCTGCTTAATTAAGCCGCTAAGCCTTATTTAAATAGAAAATAGGCCGGACATGATCAGACGGTTAAGGCACTTCTACTCGTAATCTGAGGGTCGCGGGTTCGAATCCCGTCACATCAAACATGCTCGCTCTTTCAGCCGAGGGAGCGTTATAAAGTGACGGTCAATTACACTATTCGTTGGTAAAGGAGTAGCCCAAGAGTTGGTGGTGGGTGGTGATGACTAGCTGTCTTCCTTTTGGTCTTACACTGCTAAATTAGGGACGGCTAGCGCAGATGGCCGTCGTGTACCTTTGCGCGAAATTCAAAATAAACAAACGGAACGTTATCGGAAACTATATCTCCGACAGGAAATTATTTGATCTATCAACAAACTATACTTATAGATATTGCATGATTGCAGTTTTTAATAACCTCTTACTAGAACCAGTTACCACAACGTGGCTTCTTTTCATGTTGATTTTATCTTCAACATCTCATATCAGTCTGCATTCGTCAGGAGAACAAGAAAACAAAGAGAGGTATCGGAAAACGTAATAAGCTGACAGTTATAAATCTGTGTGTTTTGTATTATACGTGTTAGCAATAGTTTGTTAAGTTAATCAGTATGGGTCAGTTTCTGATAGCTATACGTATTAATCAAAATGCATTATATAGATGAAATAAAAAGAAAATTAGAACATAATTGTAAAAAGTTGTGTTTTTTAATTAAGCACAAAGCTACAAATTGTACTATCCATGCTTTATCCACCACGGGTATCGAAACAGGGATTCTAGCGTTGAAATCCCACAGACATACCACTGTGTCAATGGGGTGTAAATTAAAAAAAAAATTATGGTTTAATGCTACATTTATTTTAAAAAATAACTTGTCTCTAAATCACAACAAAGTTCACTTTTACGTATTAATTTATAAAATACACACAACGAATGGAATATGAAAAATTAGCATATTCAACTAACCTTCTATACTTGTTTCTGTGTTAAATTATAAAGAACCACAACGAATGTATTTGGGAAAAACATCAACATTTTAACCTATCTACTTGTTACATAATCTTGCAATTTTAGAAAACACTCTAATTATTATTAACACATTTTAATTATACAGAGAGATTAAACTGCGAGTGAAACTAATAAAAAGACGCGGGTAACTAACACGTTTTGAACAAACTATATTAATTTACTGTACAATAACAAACAATGTTACCAGCGAATCAACGTAACTTAAAAACTATTTTGACAAGACTTTATAAAATGGTCCAAAAGGAGCTGTAATATCATCTACGATTCAGACTAATAGCCACAGGTGTCAGCACAATAATGTGACTTGGTCACGTGGTTATGACGTTTGACGCGCAATCTGTGGGTCGCGGGTTCGAATCCCCCATTCGACCAATAATATTCGCTCTCTTTGCGGTATAGGCGTTACCTAGTGACGATCAACGCTACTATTCGTAAATTAAAGAGTAACCCACAAGTTGGGGGTGGGTGGTTATGACTAGCTGCTTTCTCTCTAGTTTTTCACTGCTAAATTAGGGACAACTGGCACAAATAGCCATCACAAAATTCAAAATAAACCAAAACCTTTTGATTTTTACTAATGTAAAAAAAAGTAATGTAAAAAGTCTTACAATATCAGACTTTACTACAAAATGAACATGAATGTAAGCATTTAAATAAAGAGATTTAAAAAATACATTTTTATAATAAAAATATTCAGTGAAAGCAAATATCTCACAGTATAAAAACACGAGAGAAACATCACACACGAAGCACTTGAAATCTTTCAAGAAATATATGAGTAAATTAAGTTATGAGACCTTGGACATAGTCAAATCCATCAATCTGAAGGAATTTCTTTCCAAACCGTAAAAAAATAGCTGATAAACCTACAAGTTGAAAATTTACGCTAAATATATTGGATAACGTTTCTTTCGTAGGAACATCCCTGATTGAGGCAAGATTGTATTAACAAAATACATATTGTCTAATACTACAAAAGAGAAGTGATTTTAACCTGGAAAACATCAATAATGTATAGTGTACAAGATAAAAACACAACGTGACCTCTCATATGTAGTGATATACTTCACTCTTAAATGACAAATTTTCTCTAAAAGTTAATGTAAATTTTGAGAACACTTTATGAAATATATAATGAGAATTTGGTAAAACAACACCCATTTTGGAAGGTGTTTATGAAGATCGCTCTTTTGTTGAAGTTGGAAGAAAATTAATTTTTAAAATTTTTGGAAGAAGCCAAAGTCTTGGTAGTTTCAGTAAAAAAATATGTTATTTTTTTGAAACGTAGAAACAAAAAGTCGTTTCTGTTCGTAAAATTAATAGATAAATGTTTACTGTGTAGAAAAACTTAGTATTGAGGCTAGATTTTATATTTGTTTGTTTTGAATTTCGCGCAAAGCTACACGAGGGCTATCTGCGCCAGTTGTCCCTACTTTAGCAGTGAAAAACTAGAAGGAAGGCAGCTAGTCATCACTTCCCTACCGCCAACTCGTGGGCTACTCTTTTACCAACGACTATTGGGATTGACTGTCACATTATAACGCCCACACGGCTAAAAGGGCAAGCAAGTTTAGCGCGACTGGGATTTGAACCCGTGACCCTGCGATTTCGAGTCGAACGCCTTAACCAACCTGGCCATGCCGGAAAGAGATTTAATTAATAATATACATAATATCGGGTGAATTCTACAAAAAGAATGTTAATTTAACACAGAAAAACAAATTCAAAATTCGTAGAGAGTTTGCTAAGAACACATAACATATGTAGAGATTTGTTTCTCATTTTTAAACCTGTCTCCCCCTGTTTCAGAGAAACAACAAAAAAATCGAAAGTAAATTTTGATAACAGTTTATGGAATAAACAATGAGCATTTTGGCGAATTAATATCCACTTTGTAAAACGTTTATTCAGATGGTAAACTAATCTTTGGAAAATAGTCGGAAATATCTCTGGTTTGATAAAAAACATTAATTTCTTTTAAACTCAATTTTTATATCATATTATTAACTTTATTGACTGTTATTGGAGGTAAGGTATTAAAATATCCACAGCTGTAGCGTGCGACACAATCATTTAATTTTATTTTTATTATTACATATGTATATCACGTGTATCAAACAAACAAAAAGTACTATTCACCATAAAATTAACTTTTATAAGTTCATGGAAATATTTTGAAGGCTTGTCTTCATTGCTAAATGATACACACAAGGTCTCATGTAACAGGGTAAGGCAGAATGTCTCAATCTTACAATATTAATTAGATGGTAAATAAAAATAATACTTTCTTGTTTGTAATAAAAGAACGTAGACTGTAAAATTCTAAGAAAGTGAGAATACATATTTCATAATTGAAAGTCATTATTAAACACAACAGCAACTAACACTATAATATTCAGTTGATTGTGCAACAGCTAGTGTTTATGAAACCATACTATGTGGATACTAAAAAATAAAGGGCCCGACATGGCCAGGTGGTTTAAGGCGCTCTACTAGTAATCTGAGGGTTTCAGGTTCGAATTCCCGTCGCACCAAACATGCTCGCTCTTTCAGCCGTGGGCCCGGCATGGCCAAGCTTGTTAAGGCGTGCGACTCGTAATCTGAGGGACGCGGGTTCGCATCACCATCGCGCCAAACTTGCTCGCTCTTTCAGCCGTGGGGGCATTATAATGTGACGGTCAATCCCACTATTCGTTGGTAAAAGAGTAGCCCAAGAGTCGGCGGTGGGTAGTGATGACTAGTTGCCTTCCCTCTAGTCTTCCACTGCTAAATTAGGGACGGCTAGCACAGATAACCCTCGAGTAGCTTTGTGCGAAATTCAAAAACAAACAAACAAAACTTTCAGCCGTGAGGGCGTTATAATGTTGCAGTCAATCCTACTACTTGTTGGTAAAAGAGTAGTCCGAGAGTTGGCGGTGGGTGGTGATGACTAGTTCCCTTCCCTCGAGTGTTGCACTGCTAAATTAGAGACGGCTAGCGTAAATAGTCCTCGTGTAGCTTTGCGCGAAATTCCAAAAAAAAACCCAACAACTTGATAAATTAAATTCCCAGATTTATTGATGTATCGATGTGAACTTTCTAGCTCAGTTTCATTTTAATTTATTTTCAAACACGAGGCTAAATATAATAACAAAATACATTTTGGATTAGAAAGAACATAAAATTTCATACGCATTAACAATAGCTTGTTATATAATGACTAAAAAACATCTATTTTAACCACACTGCAAATAAAAGAAATATATGCTATATAGGAAAGTGTGTGTTTCTTATAGCAAAGCAACAGAGGGGAATTAAACCGCCGATTTTAGCATTGTAACTCTGTAGACCTACTGCTGTACCAGCGGGGGACATATAGGTAAGTTTTGGTATGTTAGCTAAAAATTCATGGTTGGTCTTACCGAAAATTATTAACTAATATACAACATCAATTAATATGATATAGAAATTAATTATAAAAGAAAATTAAACAAAATATAAAGTTGCTACCGATTATGCCAACAAAACTCATAATCTAAATAAAATTCATAGTCTAGCTATTAGGGTTAGAATCGTCGACAAAGACATTCACACCCTATCAACAAATGTAACAGAACCATATAACTTTATACTAAGTATAATACTTGTTTCTGACCGAGCTGTCGTTATTGTTGGAGAATTGTTCCTTCCTAAGGATCTACATGGAGAACTCGATCGAAAGTTGTACTCTGAAGAAGAGATAAAAATGAGAGACGCAGTTTTTATCTTCTAAAATTTTTTAAAACTTTACATATTTTCTTACAATATAGTTAGGTCAATAACAAGAGTTGAAATACTCTAAAAGAACCATAACTCTGCGAAAATATTTAAACTAGATGACAGACTGAACAGCACGTTCATTTCTTAGAACGTTGAACAGCTGGTGTAGCTAAATAATATACAATAATTAATTAGTATGGTAATATACGAATATCCTTAAAGTTTCAAAACTGATAACAGGTGAGTGTCGAAGTGAAAGACGTTTAAACACACAAGTCATATAATATACATTACGACACTGTATGAGGACCACTATTAAGTTTTAACAATTTTTCCAGTAATTTACTGATTACATGTGAAATTTCTCTACAATAACATAATTGAATTATATCTAGTGAATCAAAATATTTAATATGTTAAACATTTGTACGATGGAGTAGTTCTTAATATAACGTTAGTTGTTCAAAATATATATCCAAAACCGCTTATGGTGACATCAAAAGGTGAAGGAGTTTGAAAAACGAAAACAAACTCAACCTTATTTGATGATAGAGAAGAAATACATATTTTTTTTCTACTATATCGCAAAGGTTCGCTTGATAACAGGGGATTGAATTACACTATGTAACAAAATTTTTACTTTTTCTTGTTTCTGGACAGAAAGTGTTATTTCCCAATTGCTTATGTCTAAAGTAAATGGAAAAGACCTATTTTTCTCTTCAAACTTTTCTTTTGTGACCTGGGAGCGTATAACGAAAACATGACAGGAGACTATACTTGGAGGCTGATACGTGAAAGTGATTTACATTACAGTCGCAAATCTCGAGAAACTACTCACTTCTAAACATTTTTGTATAACTTTAGTATAAATACATGTAAATCTTCATTAATATGTTGTTTTATTCAGATCTTATGTAAATGAAAATGTACAAATTTGCCTATTTTTACATAGAAAATAGGTTAATTTTTAAATTTCATTGTCTAGGTCACAAAAGCAAAGTTTGAAGGGAATAATGATCATTTTCTGTACTTTTACAACATAAGCAATTAAGAAATAACACATACTATCCAGGAAAATATGTGTTACATAGTGTTATAATAGCCGATAGTAACACGTGTGCGAAGGTCGTCATTGACATCAAAGACAAGAATATAAAATTAATTTATATTTATTGAGTTTCAAAAACGGTAACTGAAAAAAATGTGTTCTGCTTACAATTGTATTTACAAACACTTTTTTTTTTATCTAATCCCCAGGCCCAGCATGGCCAGGTGGGTTAAGGCGCGTGACTCGCAATGCTGAGGGTCGCATCAAACCTGCTCGCCTTTTCAGCCGTGAGGGCGTTATAATGTGACGGTCAATCCCACTATTCGCTGGTAAATAAGCAGCCTAAGAGTTGTTGGTAGGTGGTGATGACTAGCTGCCTCACCTCTAGTCTTACACTGTGAAATTATGGACTGGTACAGCAGATAGCACTCATGTAATTTTGCGCGAAATTCGAAAACAAACAAACAAAGAGACATCTATCCTGTAGATGAAAAGTATTGGTATGGTCGTAATATTATTTTCATTGTAATATGATGTGTTCGTGAGACGAATACCTCTATCAGTTACATACTTAAGCTCTTTACAGGTTTTACGTCAATGCTTTCAAATAATTGTGACTCATTTTTCAGAAACTCTTTCGCGGTAAAATTGTACTGTTACTTGTGAGTATTGTATAAAGAAAGTAGAAGAAAGAAAATAGATTTACATTGCTATATAGTTTATCAGAATATGCTTCAATTTGTTATTGAGATATAAAACTAGTAATATATGAATATTGTTTCATAACAGTTTTCTGTCTCTACTATAAACTACGTTACAATTAAAATTCACCAATTTATCGACTACTCCAAATTTCTCTACATTTCTTTCGAAAAACAAACATAAATTAGAAAGGAATGTATATACAAAAGGATTCGTTGTAATTAAAGGGGATTTGACAATTTTATGAGAATAATTATAGAATGTCAATGTGCATATTTGTATATCAAATTATTGGCTCTTTAGGTCACATTAGGGATCTGAAATAATATGTAAGGTTTATTTATCTATTAACATTTATTAAAATATACACATACTGTCATGATGCTGTGATTTATATGTTGTTTTTGATTCGGTTTTTGTTTTGAATATCTGTAATTAAATTAGATTTTGTTTTTTTGTACCAGTTGATTTTGAGGATTTTTTAAAATTATATATCTTTTAAAAATAGAATCAGTTTACAGCCTAAATTATACGAGAATTTAACTTTGGATGAAAATAATCATTAAAGTTTTCTTCGTAACAATGGTTAGATCTATCTCAGTGAAGGTGATGTACAGGTGACGAAACTTAGCGTTGAGAATAGTTTTGAGATAAATATAAAAATTGTTATGATCGTATAAACTACATGTCGAGGTCGATAAATCTCGGACAACTTTCGTTGTAATAAGTAAATTTCCACCAAACTTTAAATTCCCCAAAATAATTCCTCATATGGTATTGTAGTGTGTGTTACATGAATGAGTCTATATTCAGACTAATAAGTATTGTGTATTATTTAGGCAGATGAGTTTTCAGCACTGTAAGAAGATAAACATGCAGTCCAGATTCATATTAGAATTTTTCATGGAGTTATGCTTATTTGAGTGTTTTGCAGCTCTCATAAATAAAGTCAGAAAATATGTGAGATTTATATATATTTTTATAACTTTTGTTTAAATATTTGTAATTATTTAAATTTTTAATTAAAGTCAGTTATATAATTATAAGAATTAGTTCTAATAACATTCATGAAACAAATCTTCTGTTAATACTGTTTTTCATAGATAATAATTTCGTGTATCTCTTTCTCGCTCTGCATATATATATAAGAAGAGATTAAATATTTCAAGGTTCGAAAGAATATATCTGCTTATGAAAGCAAAATAAAGATGTTTTAAACAAAATGTAATTTACATTTTTGATATATAATAAATTACCACAACACTACTTATTTTAAAATAAAGATCACATTTTTTTATCTTCCAAGGATTGGATAAGAAATCAGTGTTTTTAGGTTTCTCATATATAGAAAGCTTGATTGAGATATATTTACTTTCAGTTTGTTTCAGTTGTTTCCATGACCACAATTAATTACAATAAATTAATTAGATAAATATTTGGCACTTTCATGGTTATTTTTTTCTTATCAATCTACATATTACCTTATTTTATATCATTGGTTTCACTTCTAATCCATGACAGTTTTAATATTTAACAATTATCACAGAAACCATAATATAACCGTAATTATAGATAAATTATTTGAAATATATTGTGAAAGAAAAACAAGTAAACCAATGCTAAATAATATTTCACTTGTGTGAAACGTTTCACTTGGACAGTCAAATATATATACACTCCTGATCAAAATCTTAAGGCCAATGAACATAAAGAAAAAATATATGCATTTTGCGTTGTAAGACTCAACCACTTATTTAAGTAGAGCTTCGAAAGATGAAAATAAGAAAAGGGAAAGTAAAATTAAAAACTTTTTTAGCATTTAATAGGAAAAATATGAACACTATGAAATTAACCTAAATACTAGCTGGTCAAAAGTTTAAGACCAATCTGAAACGAAGTAAACACGTAACAAAATTTAGTCATTTGTGTTCAAGCATTAGCGTTGTCAAAATCTCCTACTACATATCCTGTGTTTCATTGGGTAAAAACATGGCAAAGGCTAAAAAGTTGACAGAGTTTGAACGTGGCAGAATTGTCGAACTGCAAAAGCAAGGTCTCTCTCAACATGCCATCGCTGGTGAGATTGGGCGTAGTAAAACTGCTGTCACAAATTTCTTAAAAGACCCTGAGGGATACAGAACGAGAATTTCAAGTGGTTGGCCCAAGAAACTTTCTCCGGCGTTGAGCAGGAGGATTTGACGGGTTGTCCGGCAAGACACTAGCCGATTGTCGAACCAGATTAAGGCCCTTACGGACGCAGGATGCAGCTCAAGAACAATAAAACGGCATCTACTAGAGGAATGGTTTAAAAACCGTAAACGTCTTCAAAGGCCACGCCTCCTTCCACACCACGAAACAGCTCGGTTACATTTTGCTGAGAAGCACCAAACATGGGACGTAGAAAAATGGAAGAAGGTTTTGTTCTCTGACGAGAAAAAATTTAACCTGGATGTTTCAGATGGCTTTCGTTACTAGCACGATAAGTATATCCCATCGGAGACATTATCTACACGACACAGTGGAGGAGGTTCCATCAAGTTGTAGAGTGTTTACTCCTTCGATGGAACAATGGAGCTTCAAGTTATACAGGGACGTCAAACAGCAGCTGGCTACATCGGCATGTTGGAGAGAGCATGCTTATTGACTAAAGGCCCTCGCTTGTGAGGAAATAACTGGTTCTTTCAGCAGGACAACGCTGCAATCCACAATGCCTGCAACACAAAGGACTTTTTCATGGCGAACAACGTGATTCTTTTGGACCATCCAGCGTGTTCGCTCGAACTGAACCCCATTGAAAATGTCTGGGGTGGATGGCAAGGGAAGTCTGTAGAAATGGACGTCAATTCCAAACAGTGCATGATCTTCGTGAAGCCATCTTCACCACTTGGAATAACATTCCAGCCAGCTTTCTGTAAACGCTTATATTGACCATGCCAAAGCGAACGTTTGAAGTTATTCGCAATGACGGCCGTGCAACTCGATATTGAGACCTCTTGCTGGGCATTTCCTACCCTGTTTATGACTTCTTTTTGGTATGGTCTTAAACTTTTGACCAGCTAGTATTTAGGCTAATTTCATAGTGTTCACATTTTCCCTATTAAATGCTAACACGTTTTTTATTTTTATTTTCCCTTTTCTTATTTTCATCTTTCGAAGCTCTTCTGAAATAAGTGGTTTAGTCAAAATGCGTATTTTTTCGTTATGTTCATTGGCCTTAATATTGGCCAGCAGTGTGTATACATAATCGAGAATAAGTTTCAATCCATTTGCAAAACGTTCCTAAGTACAAAGATATCATTCTATTTCTATATTTTAACATGTTTCAATATTATTAAATCGACTCACCTCTTTGTTTTCATTCACTGACATGATACATCAAAGATTTGAAACATTATGTATATATTTGAAAATATTTTAAACAAAATGTAAAACGTATCATGACATGATATATATAAAATTACCATAACAGTAAATAAGCTGAGAAGTTTGGTGAATTAATACCACACCAGTTACAGACCTAGCTACACGACAGTTGTTTCACTTTTACTTTATGAGAGTTTTCACATTCGAAGATTTATTAAATTAGAATAATAAACTAGTGACAGAATTTGTAATGAGACAATACAGAGTTATGTTCAAACATAGCTTTAAATGTCAAATAAATGAAAACAATGTGACATTTTGAAAAATAAATGTTCGTCATAATAAAACACAATTTAATGTTTCTCCAATATTACATTTTAACAAATTATAATATTATACATTAATCAATACTATTTTATATAATTATATTTTTCTAATACAGTTGGAGCCTACTAGCAATTTTTATTCCTTATTCTTATGAATTCAGAAAAGATAATTTTTATGAAAGAAAAAAGAATCTACATGATGATTTAGAATATACAAACATTATTTTTTATCGTACTTTCAAAGTTGTTTTATAAAGAAAAATACGTGAGAAACAGATAGTTGATAGTGCACATTTTAAGAAGTAACAATTCTTCGCTGAATGGAGTTTACATTTTGTACATTAGATGGCAGGGCAGTCAAACGAACGTTAACTCAAAAGAGTTTATTTTGAAAGCATAAAATAAAAAAAAATATCTACAAAGGAGACTTTAAGAAACAAGAAGAGAGAAACATTTAAAGTAAAATAATTTTATGAAGTTTTAAACAAACACTTGATATCGAAGTAGAATGTAGTGACTCATTTTACATTATGGCCCGGCAAGGCGAGCGACTCGTAATCTGAGGGTCGCGAGTTCGCATCCCCGTCGCGCCAAACATGCTCGCCCTTTCAGCCGTGGGGGCATTATAATATGACGGTCAATCCCACTATTCGTTGGTAAAAGAGTAGCCCAAGAGTTGGCGGTGGGTGGTGATGACTAGCTGCCTTCCCTGTAGTCTTACACTGCTAAATTAGGGACGGCTAGCACAGATAGCCCTCGAGTAGCTTTGTGCGAATTTCAAAAACAAACATTTTACATTACTCAATTTCATTTTTTGTACCAAACCTTATACTTCTATGTTCTTTTGTCTACGGATTTACAACGCTAAAATCAGGGGGTTCGATTCCCCTCGGTGGACTCAGCAGATAGCTCGATGTGGCTTTGCTATAACGAAAACTCATACTCCATGTTCCTTTAGTTGAGAATTTCATTGGAACCGAGTTTGGCAGCTCTTCGTGTGGATTGCGGATCTCTTTGGACTTGATTTCTGTTTGTGAGTGTATATAGTTGTATGTGATTATTTGATAAAGTGGTGTTACATCTTGTACGTATTTTGTATTTCGTAGCGTTTTTGTTTTTTTTCCTGTAACTCTACGGACACTCGCAGTGGGAGTGCAGTATCATGTCAGACGATAATGTCTGATCCTTAGCGAGTGAAATCATCGATTCCTTGAAGTCAGAATTAGGGAACAGTTCACTTGTATGTCTCCAACACCTGGGGACTTTTAAATACATTGCAACTTTGTCAAGTGTTAAAGTCGCTCAGACACTTTTAGGACGTGGCCATTCTCTTCATCACAATGAAGTTATCCCTGTTTCACTAGTTGGCTCTAATATGAAGTGGGTCACCATCCGTTTTGCACCGTGTGAGCTAATGACAGTACAATTTACCTTTGGTCGTGATCTTCACATAGCAGGTCCTAACGGGAAACCGTTGTGTGCGTATGGATATGTCTACTCTAGTTCCGAACTTTCTTCGTGTTTATACCAACACTCTAATGGTCTACTATTCTGGAATGGTAAGCCAGTGTAGACAATCTGGTCTAGAAGAACACTTCTCTAAACATTGTGATACACCTAAGTGTTCTAAATGCCACATCTATGGTCATG
Source organism: Tachypleus tridentatus (assembly GCF_004210375.1). Classification (NCBI taxonomy): domain Eukaryota; kingdom Metazoa; phylum Arthropoda; class Merostomata; order Xiphosura; family Limulidae; genus Tachypleus; species Tachypleus tridentatus. Next base: position 120,974,491 of record NC_134825.1, read on the forward strand.
CTGATATCAACTGCACAGATGTGGGGGCCATCTGTAGTGATGCCCATGGAACTGCTATGTGTGTCCATCAGCCTTACATTTATGCTGGTAAAGCCCGGAATGCTACTCTCTCTTTATCAACTACTGTGCGACAATAATTTCCTCCTTTAGAACAGGTTTCTAAGAAAGTCTTTTCAGAAGAGACAGTTGCTCAACACGAGGTCAACGAAGTAATAGAAAGTCTTTCAGCTCTTTTGTTACCAAATCAAGTTCATCAACAGTACTTCCTAAATATGATCAAGGTAAGAGCAATTCTTCTGACCCGAATGCACGAAAAATATCTGCATTACAGGTCTCTGCTGATTATAACCACTCATAATTGTCTTCTCAAGCAAAGCTACCGTTTCAAGACTATTAAGTGGTCACTCTAATACGCTACCCGTCCAAACACGATATGTTACCTCTTGCGTGCCACCTTCATTACGCAAGCAGAAACATAGTTTCAGTGTTGCCCACTCGCCCCTCTCGCTGTTTTTCAATTTCCTGGGTTGCTCGTGCCTTCTTGCAACAAGACTCTTCCAAGACCATTAGAGTATCCAGAATACATTCCAAGTCACTGATGCACAGAAGACACCAGTCTTCAACAGGTTCCAGTTAGGCAGGCCCTCAAAGTCAAGAATAATATAGTATTATCCATACCATGTGTAACTGTGAACGTGCAATGTTTACATAGTTATCACCAGTCTTCATCAGGTTCCAGTGAGGCAGTTCCTCAAAGACAAAAATAATATAGTATTATCCTCACCATGTGTAACTTTGAACGTAAAATGTTTACATAGTTATGACCAGTCTTCATCAGGTTCCACTGAAAAGGTCCCTAAAGTCAAGAACAATTTAGTATTATCCTTACCGTGTGTAACTTTGAACGTAAAATCTTTACATAGTTATAACCAGTCTTCATCAGGTTCAGGTGAGGCAGTCCCTCAAAGTTAAGAATAATTTAGTATATCATCCTCACCATGTGTAACTTTGAACGTACAATGTTTACATAGTTATCATCAGACTTCATCAGGATCCAGTGCGGCAGTACCTCGAAGTAAAAAAAAAAATTAGTATTATCCTTACCATTTGTAACTATGAACGTACAATGTTTACATAGATATAACCAAACTTCATCAGGATCTAGTGAGGCGGTCCCTCAAAGTCAAGAAACATTTAGTATTATTCTCACCATGTGTAACTTTGAACGTACAATGTTTACATAGTTGTCATCAGTCTTCATCAGGTTCAAGTGAGGTAGTACCTCAAAGTCAAAAATAATTTAGTATTTTTCTTACCATTTGTAAGTATGAACATACAATGTTTACATAGTTATGACCAGTCTTCATCGGGTTCCAATGAAGTGGTCCCTAAAGTGTAGAATAATTTAGTATTATCCTTACCGTGTGTATCTTTGAACGTAAAAGGTTTACATAGTTATGACCAGTCTTCATCCAGTTCAGGTGAGGCACTCCCTCAAAGTCAAGAATAATTAAGTATTATCCTTACAATGAGTAAATTTGAACGTACAATGTTTGCATAGTTATCACCAATCTTCATCAGGTTCCAGTGACCAGTACCCTAATGTCAAGAATCATTTAGTATTATCCTTACCAAGTGTAAATTTGAACGTACAGTGTTTACATAGTTATGACTAGTCTTCATCAGATTCCAGTGAGACAGTACCTCAAAGTCAAGAAGAATATAGTATTATCCTTACAATGTGTAACTTTGAACGTCCAAAGTTTACATTTATATAACCAGTCTTAATCAGGTTCAAGTGAGGCAATCCTTGAAAGTCAAGAATAATATAGTACTATTCTCACATATGTAACTTTGAACGTAAAATGTTTACCTAGTCATAACAAGTCTTCATCAGGTTCCAGTGAGGCAATCCCTCAAAGTATAGAATAATATAGTATTATACTTACCATGTGTAACTGTGAACGTGCAATATTTACATAGTTATGACCAGTCTTCATCGGGTTCCACTGAAGTGGTCCCTAAAGTGTAGAATAATTTAGTATTATCCTTACCGTGTGTATCTTTGAACGTAAAAGGTTTACATAGTTATGACAAGTCTTCATCCGGTTCAGGTGAGGCAGTCTCACAAAGTCAAGAATCATTTAGTATTATCCTTACCATGTGTAAATCTAAACGTACAGTGTTTACATAATTATGACCAGTCTTCATCAGGTTCCAGTGTGACAGTACGTCAAAGTCAAGAATAATATAGTATTATCCTTACCATGTGTAAATTTGAACGTGCAATGTTTACATAGTTTTCATCAGTCTACATCAGGTTCCAGTGAGGCAGTCCCTAAAAGTCAAGAATCATTTAGTATTAAACTTAACATGTGTAACTTTGAACGTACAATGTTTACATAGTTATGACCAGTCTTCATCCGGTTCAGGTGAGGCAGTGTCTCAAAGTCAAGAATCATTTAGTATTATCCTTACCATGTGTAAATTCAAACGTACAGTGTTTACATAATTATGACCAGTCTTCATCAGGTTCCAGTGTGACAGTACGTCAAAGTCAAGAATAATATAGTATTATGCTTACCATGTGTAACTTTCAACGTACAATGTTTACATAGTTTTCATCAGTCTACATCAGGTTCCAGTGAAACAGTACCTCAAAGTCAAGAAGAATATAGTATTATCCTTACAATGTGTAACTTTGAACGTGCAATGTTTACATTGATATAACAAGTCTTCATCAGGTTCCAGTGAGGCAGTATCTCAAAGTCAAGAATAATTTCGTATTATCTTTACAATGTGTAACGTTGAACGTACAATGTTCACATAGTTATCACCAGTCTTCATCAGGTTTTAGTGAGGCAGTCCCTCAAAGTCAAGAATCATTTAGTATTATACTTACCATGTGTAACTTTGAACGTACAATGTTTACATAGTTATCATCAGTCTTCTTCAGGTTCCAGTGAGGCAGTTCCTCAAAGTCAAGAATAATATAGTATTATGCTTACCATGTGTAACTTTGAACGTACAATGTTTACATAGTTTTCATCAGTCTTCTTCAGGTTCCAGTGAGGCAGTTCCTCAAAGTCAAGAATAATATAGTATTATGCTTACCGTGTGTAACTTTGAACGTACAATGTTTACATAGTTTTTACCAGTCTACATCAGGTTCCAGTGAAACAGTACCTCAAAGTCAAGAAGAATATAGTATTATCCTTACAATGTGTAACTTTGAACGTGCAATGTTTACATTGATATAACAAGTCTTCATCAGGTTCCAGTGAGGCAGTATCTCAAAGTCAAGAATAATTTAGTATTATCTTTACAATGTGTAACGTTGAACGTACAATGTTTACATAGTTATGACCAGTCTTCATTAGGTTCCAGTGAGACAGTACCTCAAAGTCAAGAATAATATAGTATTATCCTTACAATGTGTAACTTTGAACATGCAATGATTACATAGATATAACCAGTCTTCATCAGGTTTCAGTGTGGCAGACCTTAAAAGTCAAAAATAATTTAGTATTATACTTACCATATGTAACTTTGAACGTACAATGTTTACATAGTTATCATCAGTCTTCATCAGGTTCCAGTGAGACAGTACCCCAATATCAAGAATCATTTAGTGTTATCCTTACCATGTGTAAATTTGAACGTACAATGTTTACATAGTTATGACCATTCTTCATCAGGTTCTAGTGAAACAGTACCCCAAAGTCAAGAATAATAGAGTATTATTTTTACAATGTGTAACTTTGACCGTGCAATGTTAACATAGTTATGACCAGTCATCATCAGGTTCCAGTGAGGCAATCCCTCAAAGTAGAGAATAATATAGTATTATCCTTACCTTCTGTAGCTGTGAACGTGCAATGTTTACAGAGTTATAACGAGTCTTCATCAGGTTCCAGTGAGGCAGTTCCTCAAAGTCAAGAATAATTTAGTATTATCCTTACCAAGTGTAAATTTGAACGTACAGTGTTTACATAGTTATGACTAGTCTTCATCAGATTCCAGTGAGACAGTCCCTCAAAGTCAAGAATAATTTATTATTATCCTTACCGTGTGTAACTTTGAACGTAAAATGTTTACATAGTTATGACCAGTCTTGATCAGCTTCACGTGAGCCTATACCCTAATGTCAAGAATCATTTAGTATTATCCTTATAATGTGTAACTTTGAACGTACAATATTTACACAGTTATCACCAGTTTCGATCAGGTACCAGTGAGGAAGTCCCTAAAAGACAATAATAATACAGTATTATCCTCACCATGTGTAACTTTGAACGTACAATGTTTACATAGTTATCATCAGTCTTCATCGGGTTCCAGTGAGGCAGTACCTCAAAGTTAAAAATAATTTAGTATTATCCTTACCATTTGTAACTATGAACGTACAATGTTTACATAGATATAACCAGTCTTCATCAGGTTCTAGTGAGGTAATCCTTGAAAGTGAAGAATAATATAGTACTATCCTCACCATGTGTAACTGTGAACGTGCAATGTTTACATATTTATCATCAGTCTTCATCAGGTTCCAGTGAGGCAGTATCTCAAATTCAAGAATAATTTAGTATATGATTCTCACCATGTGTGACTTTGAACGTACAATGTTTACATAGTTATGACCAGTCTTCATCAGGTTCCAGTGAGGCAATCCCTCAAAGTATAGAATAATATAGTATTATCCTTACCATGTGTAACTGTGAACGTGCAATGTTTACATATTTATAACCAGTCTTCTTCAGGTTCCAGTGAGGCAGTTACTCAAAGTCAAGAATAATTTAGTATTATCCTTACCATGTGTGACTTTGAACGTACAATGTTTACATAATTATGACCAGTCTTCATCAGGTTCCAGTGAGGCAATCACTCAAAGTCAAGAATAATATAGTATTATCCTTCCTATGTTTATATTTGAACGTACAATGTTTACATAGTTATGACCATTCTTTATCAGGTTCTAGTGAAACAATACCTCAAAGTCAAGAATAATATAGTATTATCCTTACAATGTGTAACTTTGAACATGCAATGTTAACATAGTTATCACCAGTCTCCATCAGGTTCCAGTGAGGCAGTCCCTTAAAGTCATGAATCATTTAGTGTTATCCTTACGATGAGTAAATTTGAACGTACAATGTTTACTTTGTTATTACCAATCTTTATCACGTTCCAGTGAGGCAGTCCCTAAAAGTCAAGAATCATTTAGTACTAAACTTACAATGTGTAACTTTAAACATACAATGTTTACATAGTTATGATCAGTCTTCATAAGATTCCAGTGAGGCATTATCTCAAAGTCAAGAATAAATTAGTATCATCCTTGCCATATGTAACATTGAACGTACAATGTATATATATTGATATGACCAGTCTTCTGCAAGTTCCAGTGAAACAGTACCTCAAAGTCAAGAAGAATATAGTATTATTCTTACAATGTGTAACTTTGAACGTGCAATGTTTACATTGATATAACCAGTCTTCATCAGATTCTAGTGAGGCAATCCTTGAAAGTCAAGAATAATATAGTACTATTCTCACATATGTAACTTTGAACGTAAAATGTTTACCTAGTTATAACAAGTCTTCATCAGGTTCCAGTGAGGCAGTATCTCAAAGTCAAGAATAGTTTAGTATATTATCCTTATCATGTGTAACTTTGAACGTACAATGTTTACATAGTTATGACCAGTCATCATCAGGTTCCAGTGAGGCAATCCCTCAAAGTATAGAATAATATAGTATTATACTTACCATGTCTAACTGTGAACGTACAATGTTTACATAGTTATGATCAGTCTTCATCAGGTTTCATTGAGGCAGTACCTCAAAGTCAAAAATAATTTAGTATTATCCTTACCATGTGTGACTTTGAACGTACAATGTTTACATAATTATGACCAGTCTTCATCAGGTTCCAGTGAGGCAATCACTCAAAGTCAAGAATAATATAGTATTATCCTTCCTATGTTTATATTTGAACGTACAATGTTTACATAGTTATGACCATTCTTTATCAGGTTCCAGTGAAACAGTACCTCAAAGTCAAGAATAATATAGTATTATCCTTACAATGTGTAACTTTGAACATGCAATGTTAACATAGTTATCACCAGTCTCCATCAGGTTCCAGTGAGGCAGTCCCTTAAAGTCATGAATCATTTAGTGTTATCCTTACGATGAGTAAATTTGAACGTACAATGTTTACTTTGTTATTACCAATCTTTATCACGTTCCAGTGAGGCAGTCCCTAAAAGTCAAGAATCATTTAGTACTAAACTTACAATGTGTAACTTTAAACATACAATGTTTACATAGTTATGATCAGTCTTCATAAGATTCCAGTAAGGCAGTATCTCAAAGTGAAGAATAAATTAGTATCATCCTTGCCATATGTAACATTGAACGTACAATGTATATATATTGATATGACCAGTCGTCTGCAAGTTCCAGTGAGGCAGTCCCTAAAAGTCAAGAATAATATAGTATTATACTCACCATGTGTAACTTTGAACATACAATGCTTACATAGTTATGATCAGTCTTCATCAGGTTCCAGTGAAACAGTACCTCAAAGTAAAGAAGAATATAGTATTATTCTTATAATGTGTAACTTTGAACGTGCAATGTTTACATTGATATAACCAGTCTTCATCAGGTTCTAGTGAGGCAATCCTTGAAAGTCAAGAGTAATATAGTACTATTCTCACATATGTAACTTTGAACGTAAAATGTTTACCTAGTTATAACAAGTCTTCATCAGGTTCCAGTGAGGCAGTATCTCAAAGTCAAGAATAGTTTAGTATATTATCCTTATCATGTGTAACTTTGAACGTACAATGTTTACATAGTTATGACCAGTCATCATCAGGTTCCAGTGAGGCAATCCCTCAAAGTATAGAATAATATAGTATTATACTTACCATGTGTAACTGTGAACGTACAATGTTTACATAGTTATGATCAGTCTTCATCAGGTTCCATTGAGGCAGTACCTCAAAGTCAAAAATAATTTAGTATTATCCTTACCATTTGTAAGTATGAACGTACAATGTTTACATAGTTATCACCAGTCTTCATCAGGTTCCAGTGAGGCAGTACCTCAAAGTCAAAAATAATTTAGTATTATCCTTACCATTTGTAAGTATGAACGTACAATGTTTACATAGTCATCACCAGTCTTCATCAGGTTCCAGTGAGCAGCCCCTCAAAGTCAAGACTGATTGTAAAGATAGTTTGTACTGTTTATTATTTTATATCGTATTAAACAACATGATTGGTAATATTACAACTTTCTAGGTAGGAAATACAAACAGGTAGTCATTAACAAAACTGCCACAGTTTCAAACAGCTGTACATAATTTTTTTTATACTTTCTCACGGAATCATGTTCATGTGATACTTAGCTACAGGTAAGCCTTAAAATCGTGTATACAAAACTATCTAAGTGAAGAATAAATCGAACACGGATGGTAGGGTAAAGCAAGTAAACCAAAGTTTAATTTAAAACAATAAAATTGTTTATTCAACACTAACACACTATTCTGTTACCTTGGGGCACCTGGCGTTTGACTCAAGAACTGCTACTGATTGTGGGTCTGAATCCTGCCATCAAACATGCTCGATCTTTTAGCCGTGGAAGCGTTTTAATGTGACGATCAATTTTACTTTTCTTGTTAGCGGTAGGTAATGTTAACTAAATTCTTTCCTATGCATTTATCAGAAGCTTATGTATTTCCTGTTTGAAAAGGCTGTATTGCAAGAAATTATAGTAGAAGGATTAACTCACGTTTACGGACAACAAAAAATTTCGTTAACTGCAAGGGCAATTAGAGTAAAAATTTATGGATATACCTGAATACATTCATGATGTTAAGAAAACATAAATAAATAAAATAAAAAATAAAAAATTTGAAGTCCTGTAGCCTAAATGATTTCAAAAGGTGGAATTTTGTTAATCAGGGATCTTCGAATAAAGATATATTAGAATAAACTGGAAACAGTTTGATTTAGTAACGAATAAAACTTTATTATAAATGCACACCGTCCGTTTCGACCTGATTAATTCATTATCAGGTACAAATAGTTTACAGTGACACAGTAATACACACACTAAAGAATAAAGAGGTCACATTACTGGAGATTGCTTCACAACATGGAAAAGGTATCTTAGTACCCTGGGTGTTGGTTTTTGGGCGGGGTTGTTTTGTTCAATTAAAATAGCTCCCTTTACTCTTTGCTTATCGTTATTTGGTTCTTTGTTTAAAATTACACTGTTTTTTCTAGATGTACTGTGGATTTTTGAGTTACAATGGTGGAAAACATGGGAGACTTTCTCATTATTATGTTCAGTGAATCTGATTTATAATTTTCTTTCGATTTCTCTGATGTAAAATTCTAGATAGGTTTGGTCTGTTTTGGATTTCGCTCAAAGCTACACGGTCGTTATCTGCGCTAGCCGTCCCTAATTTTGCTATTCTTTTATCAACAAATTGTGGGATTGACCGCAAATTATAATGTCCTCACGGCTGAAAGGGCGAGCATATTTGGCGTAACGGGGATTCGAACTCTCGACCCTCGGATTTCGAATCGAGTGCCTTAACCACTTGGCCATGCCGGGTCGAAAAACGTTTGTTCCTTGTCATAAAATTTAAAGATATATTATATATGAATGGATGCAATTTATTAACATTTCAGTCATAATACCTGCGAACTGTAACCATCCTCCTATTTTTACATTCAGTCAGTTTAATTAAAATGATATAGAGCCAAATAAATTTCATAAAGCTACAGAAGATTAAACAAACGTAGTGACAGTTACAGGGACTTTATTAGATGTGCTTTATTTTTACAGATTATCTAAAGTTTATTCAGGCTTTAGAAAAATTTTCAATAACTCATATTTTTATATATAACTATACGATCTTCTTAAATTTTCCTCATTTGGATATTTCAAGAGATCTGACATTGCGTTCTTACCATTCGTACTTCTAATAGCAAAAATCACCAATAAGTTGACTTACCAGTGTTTTTTCCTATTATTTTAGTGCAGTCTATTTGAATAATCTGCCATATTTATATTCTTTACCTATAATGTACCTAGGGCATTAAAAATTATGTTTCAGTTGGTACTTCTAGGACTTAAACAAAACTATGTTTCAGTTGGTACTCCCAGAACTTTAACAGCTATGTTTCAGTTAGTTAACCAGCAGAACTCATCCATCACACAATTTGTCGTTCCTTTACAAGAAAAATCGCTGAAAGGTTACAGCAGCAACAGGCCTAAGGAATGTTTCTGTGAGGAGAGACACACAGGATGTTTAAAATCAATCGAGGGTTTAGTGTCATATAAACTGAAATGGAAACCTCGACTGTTCCACTGTACGAAGGTAGCCATTTTTATTATGTAGAAGAACTGTATGCAGTCTTTTAGTTTTTGTTTCGTAGAAAGAGGTCTATTAACACACAAGGGACAGTGCTGTCCCTGCTACGGAACAGTGAGGCAGATCCATGTTGGAGAAATTAGAATTCAATCAGTGAGTGCGTCATCAAATAACTGGCCTGCACTTCGGGGAGACCGATGGAGAGAGGTCCAAACTGCAAAAAAGAGACAGGAGAAGACTTAGATTTATTAATACGTGTATCCATGGAGGGCAGAAGACTCTTCACATGATGAGAGAATCTTTATAAGAGAATCAGACAGATTTGTCTGTACCAGTAGAGTGGAGTACAGCAGCATACATCAGAGATGGAAGAGGAAACAACAGTTTATGTGTTGTTTCTGGATAAGAAATGTTGTTTATGGTCTTCAAAAATACACCTCTTTTTCCTTTGCTAATTCAGGGCAAGGACGAAAACATGGAGGGTGGGAACCATTATAGTTAGAGCAATGTGGGTCCGATTGACACTCATAGCTGTTGTGGCCTTAGCCTCCAGAACGAGCACGTGTCAAAGAATTACAACAAGATTTCTTAGAATCTCTGAACCTTTAGCATAGAAAACATGTGACAGATAATTTGCTTTGATAGTGGCAGGCAGACATAGCAATTTAAACAGCAAGATCAGAACGTTTGTAATCCAAATTTTTCCATTTTTACAAATGGAGAGAGGCCGAACAGCCAAAACATCTTGGCTGGAGAAACAAGCGAAGATCTCCGATTCAGGGATGTTAAGTAAATCTTTCTTCATGATCACTCCTCCTGAGGAATTCAGATTAGCATGGGAGTAACCTTGAAAGGCATATTCCCAATGGACTTCGATTTTATGAGGAGTGTGCTATCTTGTGTTTAAGATATTTCAACTGAAATATCCTCATATTGTAGCTTTTTTACAAACTCAGAAGAGCTAATCAGCCCCTTTGGTTACTCCTGAATGTAAAAGAGAGCCATTTGTCCTTATGATTGATCGTTTACTAATGAATTCTATTTTATTTTGATGTTCATTATTTTTATTATCCATAAGGAATACAGAATGATTCATTACCCATTGACCCCACCCTCAATGGAGTCCAACAAGAGGGCGCACTACACTACCCAACTAGGATAGTGTCGCTATGCCATAGTTTTGTGAGTGTTATACCCAAACACTAGCATCAGACATACTGCCCATAATACCCGTTGAGAACGTTCAACACCAGTACTCAGTTTACCTCTGCCCAACAGGATCACATGACTGACTTTAGGGAAAAGCATCACAAGTTCACCCAGCTACAGGACTTTACAACCAAAGTGGTGTGTTTCAGTGCCTCCGACGCCTCTCAACCAATAGAATCCTCTTCTTCCCTTCAAAGTCCTACAAGGTTCCCTCGTCATGTAAAGGAATCCACATTGAGAGGTAACCATTTGGTCTTGTTTTAAAAACAAGAGTACCAATACACACACAATATATTATAATGGTTTTATCTTAAGCCTGAATAAACATCAACTTCTATATTTATTTATAACTTTACATGTCTGAATTATTAGGAAGAATTATATTATGTTCATATTCCAAATCTACCAAGTAGTAAGTGGATGAAGATTATGTTGTTCCATATGACATATTTGAAGTAAGTGGTTTTATAGCCTGCTGTTCCTAATGGAATGTTTCTGCTAAGTAGACGTAGGTGCTGTTGCCCCAAATGAAATATTTCTGGTAAGTGGAATGCAGATGTTATTGCAGCAAATGCAATATCTGTTGTAAGTGGATGTAGATCCTATTATTACAAATGCACTTTTTGTGGTATAAAAGTATAAGAGTAATTTTAAAACAATAATATTCTTTTTATCTGATTTCTTTAGAGAAATTAATCTTTCCTTGTTACTTGACGTGTCCATAATTGTAACATTGGTTTCAATATAGCTACAAAAAAAATTTGACAAATTGTCACATATCTAAAGTAAAAAAAACAACAACAAAAAAACAAGAAGTTTGAAAGTCGACGAGAATGTAGGATCCACCTTCAAGATGATGACTTCATTTGATGGAAGTTTCTGGTTACTAAGAAGGTGAACAAATATGTAATTATAAAACACTGTACGACGCTACCAAAACTGTTTTGTTTTTCACAGATTTCGTCTAAACGATAACACCGTTGTTTCGTTTCACCAGAACCATCATTATAATTCATAAACGTCACAAAAATGGGAAGTATTAAATATATTTATATACTATCTATATATAATATACGCAATAATGATGAAATCTGAAAACAGAAATAGCCAAAAATGTGTTTGTTGTCAAGTCACGGGGTAGCTTTGGTTTGTTTCGAATTTGTCGCAAAGCTACAATAGGGCTATCTGCGCTAGCCATCCCTAATTTAGCAGTGTAAGACTAGAGAAAAGGCAGCTAGTCATCACCATCCACCGCCAACTCTTCGACTACTCTTTTACTCTACTTTATCTTTATCGACTACTCTAGTGTGTTATAAAATAGAAGGAAAGATAGTTTCACTTGATAACGAACCAGTAGACAGAAGAGATCAAACTTTAACAGAAACTGAAGGCGGTCTTTAACAGGATAATTACAATGTGGTTGGCACAGAGAAATAGCAAGCTTTTCGTGGAACTTTTGACAGTTTAATCCACACTGAAATACAAGGATGAAGGTAATATTGACAACAGTAAGATACACATTTAGTACGAAGTAATCCAAATGGGTGTATAGCCACTACAAAACTACCACTGAGAACAGGTGACAGGATGAAACGTTTTAAGTGGACAATGAATAACACACAACGAGATGACCAAAGTTAGAAACGTGTACTTTTAGCAGATGCATTCTATATCGAAATATCTAGTAAGGATAAAAGACATTTTGTGTGATGGGATAGAGAAAAATGGATGAATGGAATATTCACAACAATGGTTTGGATTTCACAATTAACATGTGTTACGCTGAATAGGCTTATATAAAAACTGAGAAAGTTAATTAAAAGGCTTAGCTGAACTGTGGAGAGTAATACGGGACATTTGTAACGATAATCCACAATTACATATTGACAAACGGTAGAGCAGCATGAGAATACGGTATAATGTTTTATGTGATGAAAAGGTCTCACATCAAAATGATAATCACGTCCCTCGTCATGTTGACAAAACGTTAAAATCCCATCACTATAGATCTCTTTTAGTAGGATGGTCAAATTCCTGAACTATTTATGGTTGTTATTCTGTTAAAGATCTCAATGCCGTAAGATTAACTAGATAGTAAAACTTGTGTCTATAAAGATAGTAACGAAGATGCTACACTACATGGAAATTTCTCAAAACGCTTTATCAAAGGTGTAGCATCTTTGAACGCAGTTATTTCATGACTTCCTTATATAGAAAAAACAGATTTTTCTTTCTCTACTATTACACATTTTTTCTAGTGATGGTGAGCTTTTGGTAAGATAACACTGGTATTGCGGCAAAACTTTCGTTTGGAATACTTAAATGTCTTTTTTTCTCTCAATCTTATCTTAATCATTGCGATAAAATATTATGGTATGGTAATCTATACTCTAACATACTTCCATTGATAATTAGAGTTAAACAGCAGTATCAAATCATATGGCATGATAATCTATACTTTAAAATACTCCATTAATAGGTAGAGAGTTAGACAGTAGAATAAAATCATATGGTATGGTAATCTATACTCTAACATACACCATTAATAGCAATGGGTGGTAAGCAGTGTCGGAAAAGTCCCTACCAACGGAGGGTAAGCAGTGTCCGAAATGTCCCTAGTAACGAGGGGTAAGCAGTGGGGAAATGTCCCAAACAACAAGAAGATAAGCAGTGTGGGAAAAGTCTAGTATCGGGAGTAAGCTGTGTGTCAAATGGCCCAAGCAACGGGGGGTTAAGCAGTGTGGGAAATGTCGCTAGCAACGATGGGTAAGCAGTGGGGGAAATGTCCCAAGCAACAGAGAGGTAAGCAGTGACGGAACTTCCCTAAAAACGGGGATAAGCAATGGGTGATAATGACCCTAGCAACGGTGGGTTTAGCAGTGGGGGAAATGTCCCTTGAAACGGGGGTAAGAAGTGGGGACAATGTACCAAGCAACAAGGGGGTAAGCAGTGTAGAAAATGTCCCTAGCAACGGTGAGTAATCAGTGTTGGAAATGTTCCTAGCAAAAAGGGGTCAGCAGTGTCGGAAAAGTCCCTACCGACGGGGGTAAGCAGTGCCGGAAATGTCCCTGGATACGGGGGATAAGCAGTATTGGAAATGTCCCTAGCAACATTTGGGTAAGCAGTGATGATGATGATTATACTAATGACGATACTAATTATGATGATTATGATACCAATGATGATGATACTAAAGATGATGATGATGATAATGATACTAATGATGATGAGGATACTAATCATTAGTATCTTCATCATCATTAGTATCATCATCATCATAGTATCATCATTATCATCATTAGCATCATCATTAGTATTAGTAACATCATCAGCATCATTAGTGACATGAACATACTAATGATGATGACGATGATGATCATCATTATCATTAGTTTTATCATTAGTAATATCATGATGTTACTAATGATGATGATGATGTTACTAATACTGATGATGATGATGATGTTCCTAATACGAATGATGATGATGATGATGTCACTAAAACTAATGATGATTATGCTGATGATGTCACTAAAACTAATGATGATGATGATGTTACTAATACTAATGATGATGATGATGTTACTAATACTGATGATGATGATGATGATGATGTTACTAATACTACTGATGATGATGATGATGTTACTAATACTGATGATGATGATCATGATGATGTTCCTAATACTAATGATGATGATGGTACTAACACTAATGATGATGATGGTACTAACACTAATGATGATGATGATGTTACTAATACTAATGATGATGATGGTACTAATACTAATGATGATGTTACTAATACTAATGATGATGATGATACTAATACTAATGATGATGATGATGATGTTACTAATACTAATGATGATGATGATGATACTAACACTAATGATGATGATGATGTTACTAATACTGATAATGATGTTACTAATACTACTGATGATGATGATGATGTTACTAATACTGATAATGATGCTACTAATACTACTGATGATGATGATGATGTTACTAATACTGATGATGAAGATGATGTTACTAATGAAGATGATGAAGATGATGTCACTAAAACTAATGATGATGATGATGTTACTAATACTAATGATCATGATGTCACTAAAACTAATGATGATGATGATGATGTTACTAATACTGATCATGATGTCATGATGATGATGATGATGTTACTAATACTAATGATGATGATGATGATACTAATACTAATGATGATGTTACTAATACTAATGATGATGATGATGATGTTACTAATACTGATGATGATGATGATGATGTTACTAATACTGATGATGATGATGATGATGTTACTAATACTAATGATGATGATGATGTTACTCATACTGATGATGATGATGATGTTACTAATACTAATAATTATGATCATGATGATGTTACTAATACTAATGATGATGATGATGTTACTAATACTGATGATGATGATCATGATGATGTTACTAATACTAATGATGATGATGATGTTACTAATACTAATGATGATGTTCCAAATACTAATGATGATGATGATGATGTTACTAATACTGATGATGATGATACTAATACTACTGATGATGAAGATGATGTTACTAATGAAGATGATGATGATGATGTTACTAATACTAATGATGATTATGCTGATGATGTCACTAAAACTAATGATGATGATGATGTTACTAATACTGATCATGATGATGTTACTAATACGAATGATGATGATGATGATACTAATACTGATGATGATGATCATGATGATGTTACTAATACTAATGATGATGATGATGTTACTAATACTAATGATGATGTTCCAAATACTAATGATGATGATGATGATGTTACTAATACTGATGATGATGATCATGATGATGTTACTAATACTGATAATGATGCTACTAATACTACTGATGATGAAGATGATGTTACTAATGAAGATGATGAAGATGATGTCACTAAAACTAATACTGATCATGATGTCACTAAAACTAATGATGATGATGATGATGTTACTAATACGAATGATGATGATGATGATACTAACACTAATGATGATGATGATGTTACTAATACTGATAATGATGTTACTAATGATGATGATGATGATGTTACTAATACTAATGATGATGTTACTAATACTAATGATGATGTTGACTAATACTGATGATGATGATGATTACTAATACTAATGATGATGATGATGATGTTACTAATACTGATGATGATGATGATACTAATACTATGATGATGATGATGATGATACTAATACTAATGATGATGATGATGATGATGATGATGTTACTAATACTAATGATGATGATGATGATGTTACTAATACTGATGATGATGATGATAATACATGATGTTACTAATACTAATACTAATACAATGATGATGATGATGTTACTAATACTAATGATGATGATGATGATGATGATGTTACTAATACTAATGATGATGATGATGATGATGATGTTACTAATACTGATGTTACTGATGATGATGATGATGATGATGTTACTAATACTGCTGATGATGATGATGATGATGTAATGTTACTAATACTGAATGATGATGATGATGATGATGATACTAATACTAATGATGATGATGATGTTACTAATACTGAATGATGATGATTACTAATATGATGATGATTGTTACTAATACTAATATGATGATGATGATGTTACTAATACTGATGATGATGATGATGATGATGATGATGATTACTAATACACTAATGATGATGATGATACTAACACTAATGATGATGATGATGATGTTACTAATACTGATGATGATGATGTTACTAATAATGATGATGATGATGATGATACTAATACTAATGATGATGATTACTAATACTGATGATGATGATACTAATATGATGATGATGATGATGATGTTACTAATACTGATGATGATGTTACTAATACTAATGATGATGATGATGATGTGTTACTAATACTAATGATGATGATGATGATGATGATGTACTAATACTAATACTAATGATGATGTTACTAACTACTAATGATGATGATGATGACTGATGATGATGATGATTTACTAATACTTGATGATGATGATGATGATGATGATTGATGATGTTACTAATACTAATGATGATGATGATGATGTTACTAATACTAATACTGATGATGATGATGATGATTACTAATACTGATAATGATGTTACTAATACTAATGATGATGATTGTTACTAATACTAATGATGATGATGATGATGATGATGATCACTATGTTTACTAATACTAATGATGATGATGATGTTACTAATACTAATGATGATGATGATGATGTTACTAATACTAATGATGATGATGATGATGATGTCACTAATACTAATGATGATGATGATGATGATGTTACTAATACTGATGATGATGATCATGATGATGTTACTAATACTAATAATAATGATGATGATGATGTTACTAATACTAATGATGATGATGATGATGATACTAATACTAATGATGATGATGATGATGATGTTACTAATACTAATGATGATGTTACTAATACTAATGATGATGATGATGATGATGATGATGTTACTAATACTAATGATGATGATGATGATACTAATACTAATGATGATGATGATGATGTTCCTAATACTAATGATGATGATGATGATGATGTTACTAATACTAATGATGATGATGATGATGTTACTAATACTACTGATGATGATGATGATGTTACTAATACTGATGATGATGATCATGATGATGTTCCTAATACTAATGATGATGATGATGATGGTACTAACACTAATGATGATGATGATGTTACTAATACTAATGATGATGTTACTAATACTGATGATGATGATGTTACTAATACTAATGATGATGTTACTAATACTGATGATGATGATGATGATGATGATGTTACTAATACTAATGATGATGATGATGATGTTACTAATACTGATCAAGATGTCACTAAAACTAATGATGATGATGATGATGTTACTAATACTAATGATGATGATGATGATGTTACTAATACTGATGATGATGTTACTAATACTGATGATGATGTTACTAATACTGATGATGATGATCATGATGATGTTACTAATACTAATAATGATGATGATGATGTTACTAATACTAATGAAGATGATGATGATACTAACACTAATGATGATGTTACTAATACTGATGATGATGATCATGATGATGTTACTAATACTAATGATGATCATGATGATGTTACTAATACTAATGATGATGATGATGATGTTACTAATACTAATGATGATGTTCCAAATACTAATGACGATGATGATGATGTTACTAATACTAATGATGATTATGATGATGATGTTACTAATACTAATGATGATTATGATGATGATGTTACTAATACTAATGATGATCATGATGTTACTAATACTAACGATGATGATGTTACTAATACTGATGATGATGATCATGATGATGTTACTAATACTAATAATGATGATGATGATGATGTTACTGATGAAGATGATGTTACTAATACTAATGATGATGATGATGTTGATGACTAATAATACTGATAATGATGATGATGATGATGATGTTACTAATACTGATGATGATGATGATGATGATGTTACTAATACTAATGATGATGATGATGATGATGTTACTAATACTGTTCCAAATGATGATGATGATACTAATACTAATGACTGTTATGATGATGATGATCATGATGTTACTAACACTAATAATGATGATGATGATGTTACTAATACTGATGATGATGTTACTAATACTGACTGATGTTACTGATGATGATGATGATGATTACTAATACTGATGATGATGATCATGATGATGTTCCTAATACTAATGATGATGATGATGATGATGATGATGGTACTAACACTAATGATGATGATGATGTTACTAATACTAATGATGATGTTCCAAATACTAATGATGATTATGATGATGATGTTACTAATACTAATGATGATGTTACTAATACTGATGATGATGATCATGATCATGTTACTAATACTAATAATGATGATGATGATGTTACTAATGAAGATGATGAAGATGATGTTACTAATACTAATGATGATGATGTTACTAATACTGATGATGATGATCATGATGATGTTACTAATACTAATAATGATGATGATGATGTTACTAATACTAATGATGATGATGATGTTACTAATACTAATGATGATGATGATGATACTAACACTAATGATGATGATGATGTTACTAATACTGATAATGATGTTACTAATACTACTGATGATGATGATGATGTTACTAATACTGATGATGATGATCATGATGATGTTACTAATACTGATGATGATGATCATGATGATGTTACTAATACTAATGATGATGATGGTACTAACACTAATGATGATGATGGTACTAACACTAATGATGATGATGATGTTACTAATACTAATGATGATAATGTTACTAATACTGCTGCTGCTGATGATGATGATGTAACTAATACGAATGATGATGATGATGATGATGTTACTAATACTAATGATGATGTTCCTAATACTAATGATGATGATGATGATGGTACTAACACTAATGATGATGATACTAATACTAATGATGATGATGATTTTACTAATACTAATGATGATGATGATGTTACTAATACTGATCATGATGTCACTAAAACTAATGATGATGATGATGATGTTACTAATACTGATGATGATGTTACTAATACTGCTGCTGCTGCTGATGATGTTACTAATACTGATGATGATGATGTTACTAATACTGATGATGATGATCATGATGATGTTACTAATACTAATAATGATGATAATGATGTTACTAATACTAATGATGATGATACTAACACTAATGATGATGATGATGTTACTAATACTGATAATGATGTTACTAATACTAATGATGATGTTACTAATACTAATGATGATGATGATGATGTTACTAATACTAATGATGATGTTCCTAATACTAATGATGATGATGATGATGTTACTAATACTGATAATGATGTTACTAATACTAATGATGATTATGCTGATGATGTCACTAAAACTAATGATGATGATGATGTTACTAATACTAATGATAATGTTACTACTACTGCTGCTGCTGCTGATGATGATGATGTTACTAATACTGATGATGATGATCATGATGATGTTACTAATACTAATAATGATGATGATGTTACTAATACTAATGATGATGATGATGATGTTACTAATACTGATGATGATGATGATGTTACTAATACTAATGATGATGTTCCTAATACTAATGATGATGATGATGACTAATACTAATGATGATGTTACTAATACTAATGATGATGATGATGTTACTAATACTAATGATGATGATGATGATACTAACACTAATGATGATGATGATGTTACTAATACTGATGATGATGATGATGATGTTACTAATACTGATGATGATGATGTTACTAATACTGATGATGATGATCATGATGATGTTACTAATACTAATAATGATGATAATGATGTTACTAATACTAATGATGATGATGATGTTCCTAATACTAATGATGATGATGATGATGATGTTACTAATACTAATGATGATGTTACTAATACTGATGATGATGATGATGATGATGTTACTAATACTGATGATGATGATGATGATGATGTTACTAATACTAATGATGATGTTCCTAATACTAATGATGATGATGTTACTAATACTAATGATGATGATCTATGATGATGTTGTTCCTAATACTAATGATGATGATGATGATGGTACTAACACTAATGATGATGATGATGTTACTAATACTAATGATGATGTTACTAATACTGATGATGATGATGATGATGATGTTACTAATACTAATGATGATGATGATGTTACTAATACTAATGATGATGATGTTACTAATACTGATGATGATGATCATGTTGATGTTACTAATACTAATAATGATGATGATGATGATGTTACTAATACAAGATGATGATGATGATGTTACTAATACTAATGATGATGATGATGATGATGTTACTAATACTAATGATGATGATGATGATGTTACTAATACTGATGATGATGATGATGATACTAACACTAATGATGATGATGATGTTACTAATACTAATGATGATGTTACTAATACTAATGATGATTATGCTGATGATGTCACTAAAACTAATGATGATGATGATGTTACTAATACTAATGATGATGATGATGATGTTACTAATACTGATAATGATGTTACTAATACTAATGATGATGATGATGATGTTACTAATACTGATAATGATGTTACTAATACTAATGATGATGTTCCTAATACTAATGATGATGATGATGATGATGTTACTAATACTAATGATGATGATGATGATGTTACTAATACTAATGATGATGTTCCTAATACTAATGATGATGATGATGATGTTACTAATACTAATGATGATGATGATGATGTTACTAATACTAATGATGATGTTACTAATACTGATGATGATGATGATGATGATGATGTTACTAATACTAATGATGATGTTACTAATACTGATGATGATGATGATGATGTTACTAATACTGAATGATGATGTTACTAATACTGATGATGATGATGATGATGTTACTAATACTAATGATGATGATGATGATGTTACTAATACTAATGATGATGTTCCTAATACTAATGATGATGTTACTAATACTAATGATGATGTTACTAATACTAATGATGATTTTCCTAATACTAATGATGATCATGATGATGTTCCTAATACTAATGATGATGATGATGATGGTACTAACACTAATGATGATGATGATGTTACTAATACTAATGATGATGATGATGATGTTACTAATACTAATGATGATGATGATGATGATGTTACTAATACTAATGATGATGATGATGATGATGTTACTAATACTAATAATGATGATGATGATGTTACTAATACTAATGATGATGATGATGATACTAACACTAATGAATGATGATGTTACTACTAATACTATGATGATGATGATGATGATGTTACTAATACTGATGATGATGATCATGATGATGATACTAATACTAATGATGATGATGATGATGTTACTAATACTAATGACGATGATGATGATGTTACTAATACTAATGATGATTATGATGATGATGTTACTAATACTAATGATGATTATGATGATGATGTTACTAATACTAATGATGATCATGATGTTACTAATACTAACGATGATGATGTTACTAATACTGATGATGATGATCATGATGATGTTACTAATACTAATAATGATGATGATGATGATGTTACTGATGAAGATGATGTTACTAATACTAATGATGATGATGTTACTAATACTGATGATGATGATCATGATGATGTTACTAATACTAATAATGATGATGATGATGATGTTACTAATGAAGATGATGAAGATGATGTTACTAATACTAATGATGATGATCATGATGATGTTACTAATACTGATGATGATGTTACTAATACTACTGATGATGATGATGATGTTACTAATACTGATGATGATGATCATGATGATGTTCCTAATACTAATGATGATGATGATGATGGTACTAACACTAATGATGATGATGATGTTACTAATACTAATGATGATGTTCCAAATACTAATGATGATTATGATGATGATGTTACTGATACTAATGATGATGATGATGTTACTAATACTGATGATGATGATCATGATCATGTTACTAATACTAATAATGATGATGATGATGTTACTAATGAAAATGATGAAGATGATGTTACTAATACTAATGATGATGATGTTACTAATACTGATGATGATGATCATGATGATGTTACTAATACTAATAATGATGATGATGATGTTACTAATACTAATGATGATGATGATGTTACTAATACTGATAATGATGTTACTAATACTACTGATGATGATGATGATGTTACTAATACTGATGATGATGATCATGATGATGTTACTAATACTGATGATGATGATGATGATGTTACTAATACTAATGATGATGATGGTACTAACACTAATGATGATGATGGTACTAACACTAATGATGATGATGATGTTACTAATACTGCTGCTGCTGATGATGATGATGTAACTAATACGAATGATGATGATGATGATGATGTTCCTAATACTAATGATGATGATGATGATGGTACTAACACTAATGATGATGATACTAATGATGATGATGATGATTACTAATACTAATGATGATGATGATGTTACTAATACTAATGATGATGATGTTACTAATACTGATGATGATGGTCATGATGATGTTACTAATACTAATAATGATGATGATGATGATGTTACTAATGAAGATGATGTTACTAATACTGATAATGATGTTACTAATATAACTGATGATGATGATGATGTTACTAATACTACTGATGATGATGATGATGTTACTAATACTAATGATGATGATGTTACTAATACTAATGATGATGATGGTACTAACACTAATGATGATGATGATGTTACTAATACTGATGATGATGTTACTAATACTAATGATGATGTTACTAATACTGATGATGATGATCATGATGATGTTACTAATACTAATGATGATGATGATGATGTTACTAATACTAATGATGATGTTCCAAATACTAATGACGATGATGATGATGTTACTAATACTAATGATGATTATGATGATGATGTTACTAATACTAATGATGATTATGATGATGATGTTACTAATACTAATGATGATCATGATGTTACTAATACTAATGAAGATGATGAAGATGATGTTACTAATACTAATGATGATGATGTTACTAATACTGATGATAATGATCATGATGATGTTACTAATACTAATAATGATGATGATGATGATGTTACTAATGAAGATGATGAAGATGATGTTACTAATACTAATGATGATGATCATGATGATGTTACTAATACTAATAATGATGATGATGATGATGTTACTAATACTAATGATGATGATGATGATACTAACACCAATGATGATGATGATGATTACTAATACTACTGATAATGATGTTACTAATACTACTGATGATGATGATGATGTTACTAATACTGATGAACTAATGATGATGATGTGATGATGATGTACTACTAATACTGATGATGATGATGATGATGTTACTAATACTAATGATGATGATGATGTTACTAACACTAATGATGATGATGGTACTAATACAATACTAATGATAATGATGATGATGATGTTACTAATAATACTAATGATGATGATGATGTTACTAATACTGATGATGATGATGATAATGTTACTAATACTAATGCTGATGATGATGATGATGTAACTAATACTAATAATGATGATGATGTTACTAATACTAATGATGATGATGATGATGTTACTAATACTAATGATGATGATGATGATGATGGATGATCATGATGATGTTACTAACACTAATGATGATGATACCTAATACTAATGATGATGATGATGATGATACTAATACTAATGATGATGATGATTTTACTAATACTAATGATGATGATGATGTTACTAATACTAATGAAGATGAAGATGATGTTACTAATACTGATGATGATGATGATAATGTTACTAATACTGATGATGATGGTCATGATGATGTTACTAATACTAATAATGATGATGATGATGATGTTACTAATGAAGATGATGAAGATGATGTTACTAACACTGATGAAGATGATGTTACTAATACTAATGATGATGATCATGATGATGTAACTAATACTAATAATGATGATGATGATGTTACTAATACTAATGTTGATGATGATGATACTAACACTAATGATGATGATGATGTTACTAATACTGATAATGATGTTACTAATACTACTGATGATGATGATGATGTTACTAATACTGATGATGATGATCATGATGATGTTACTAACACTAATGATGATGATGGTACTAACACTAATGATGATGATGATGTTACTAATACTAATGATGATAATGTTACTAATACTGCTGCTGCTGATGATGATGATGTAACTAATACGAATGATGATGATGATGATGATGTTACTAATACTAATGATGATGTTCCTAATACTAATGATGATGATGATGATGGTACTAACACTAATGATGATGATACTAATACTAATGATGATGATGATGTTACTAATACTAATGATGATGATGATTTTACTAATACTAATGATGATGATGATGATGATGATAATGGTACTAATACTGATGATGATGATGGTGTTACTAATACTAATGATGATGATGATGCTACTAATACTAATGATGATGATGATGATGATGTTACTAATACTAATGATGATGATGATGATGATGTTACTAATACTAATGATGATGATGATGATGATGTTACTAATACTAATGATGATGATGTTACTAATACTGATCATGATGTTACTAATACTAATGACGATGATGATGATGTTACTAATACTGATGATGATGATCATGATGATGTTACTAATACTAATGATGATGTTCCTAATACTAATGATGATGATGTTACTAATACTGCTGCTGCTGATGATGATGTTACTAATACTAATGATGATGATGATGATGTTACTAATACTAATGATGATTATGATGATGATGTTACTAATACTAATGATGATGATGATGATGGTACTAACACTAATGATGATGATAATGTTACTAATACTAATGATAATGTTCCAAATACTAATGATTATGATGATGTTACTAATACTAATGATGATGTTAATAATACTAATGATGATGATGGTGATGATGTTACTAATACTGATGTTACTAATACTAATGATGATGATGATGTTACTAACACTAATGATGATGATGATGATGTTACTAATACTAATGATGATGATGATGTTCCTAATACTGATGATGATGATGATGTTACTAATACTAATGATGATGATGATGTTACTAATACTAATGATGATGATGATGTTACTGATGAAGATGATGTTACTAATACTAATACTGATGATGATGATGATGTTACTAATACTGATGATGATGATGATGTTACTAATACTAATGATGATGATGATGTTACTAATGAAGATGATGAAGATGATGTTACTAATACTAATGAAGATGATGAAGATGATGTTACTAATACTGATGATAATGATGATGTTACTAATACTAATGATGATGATGATGATGATGTTACTAATACTAATGATGATGATGATTATGGTACTAACACTAATGATGATGATGATGTTACTAATACTAATGATGATGATGATGATGTTACTAATGAAGATGATGAAGATGATGTTACTAATACTAATACTGATGATGATGTTACTAATACTAATGATGATGTTACTAATACTAATACTGATGATGATGTTACTAATACTAATGATGATGTTACTAATGAAGATGATGTTACTAATACTGATGATGATGATGATGTTACTAATACTAATGATGATGATGATGTTACTAATACTAATGATGATGATGATTATGGTACTAACACTAATGATGATGATGATGTTACTAATACTAATGATGTTGATGATGATGTTACTAATACTAATGATGATGATGATGTTACTAACACTAATGATGATGATGAAGATCTTACTAATTGTGATGATGGTAACATCATCAATAGTATTAGTAACATCATCATCAATACTAATGATGATGATGATGTTCCTAATACTAATGATGATGATGATGTTGATGTTACTAATACTGATGATGATGATGTTACTAATACTGATGATGATGATGTTACTAATACTGATGATGATGATGATGATGTTACTAATACTAATGATGATGATGTTACTAATACTGATGATGATGATGATACTAATACTAATTATGATGATGATCATGATTATGATGATGATGAAGATGATGTTAGTAATACTAATGATGATGATGATGATGATGTTACTAATACTGATGATGATGATGATGTTACTAATACTAATGATGATGATGATGTTACTAATACTAATGATGATGATGATGTTACTAATACTGATGATGATGATGATGTTACTAATGAAGATGATGAAGATGATGTTACTAACACTAATGAAGATGATGAAGATGATGTTACTAATACTTATGATGATGATGATACTAATACTAATGATGATGATGATGTTACTAATACTAATGATGATGATGATTATGGTACTAACTCTAATGATGATGATGATGTTGAGACTAATGATGATGATGACGATGATACTAATAATGATGATGATGATTATCATAATGATGATGAGACTAATGATGATGAAGATGATTATCATAATAATGATGAGACTAATGATGATGAAGATGATTATCATAATGATTATGAGACTAATGATGATGATGATACTAATCATCTTCATCATATTGTTCCTTTAAGGAACCTAAAATCTGTGTGATGGATGGTAGCAGGATGAAGAACACAAAGAAGCTGGCAATGATCAAAAGAAATAGTAAAATTCTAATCACTAATTGATATTTATTATCACTATGTAAGTATATGTGTCTAAGACATTCAGGGCTGCCTGCGATGATTTTATTGTCTTGAAATATTCACGTTTTACAGTAATTCTTGTACGCTGAATCCAACAATGATATCAATTTTCTTCGTCGCGTACAGATTTTTCATAATACGCCATATGTATGTTGAGACAAGTTAATTACTTTCATTTAAATCCGGTCACACTTTCTAACGCTTAAAATATTGGCAATCGATAAGACGCTCGCGTAGCCGAGTGGTATGTGACCCAAACATAATAATAAAAAAAATGTTCATTGTGAGTAAACGAAATAATAATTTGATTCTAGTAATTTTCCTTTTATGATTTGTAAATAATTCTTACATGAGAGACAAAATGAATATTATTTTCGAAATCTACGTAGCTAAATTACGAAACACCCGTTATTAAAACGAAAACAACTTTTATAAAGTTCTAATTCGCAAACCTGTGTTACGTAAGAATTAATAAAAATACCAGTTATAAAATCATCATAAAAAGTACATTTTGTAATATAACAAATAAGGAATAATTGCAGTAGTAGCACCCGAATAGAATGAAAACAATGGACAACCAATCCAAAAACTATTTTAAGGGTAAACATCAAGTGCCAAATCCAATAATGTTTTCAGTTTAGCCATTCATCCCCTGTCCTTGGCAAGTTGTAGATAGGTATGGATGTCCTTTAAAAACGTAAAATAACAATCATGGGAATGTAAATATTAAGTTTTACTAACTTTTGTAAGAAATGTCTTCAGCTTAGTTCATCCTTGCAGTGATGAAGAAATGATAGATGTACGATGGTCCATGATTTTATTTAGAGAGCTCCATCTATCCTCTGTTTCAACTATTTGAACTGTACCTTGCATGCCTTTCATTTTATGAACCAAACACAAAATACAGACCTCAAGATGGACAAAACACAAAATATAACCTCAAGGACCCGACATGAGGGTCGTGGTTTTGAATCCCCGTCCCACCATAGAAGCTTGCCCTTTCAATCGTGAGGACATTATAATGTGACGGTCAATCACGCTACTCATTTGCCAATAAATAGTATATCATTGTATGATAAATTAAATAATGTTGCCAAAGCTGGTGGCCCTTTGAAGAGCTCGCTGTAGACATAGCACCAGTTTTTCCCTCATGGCTCCCACCCACTGAACTGTTAGGTGAAAACTAAAGACGTGTAACAATTCTACCATGTCACATGTTATTGTTGCATGATAATATATTTTGTAACCAACTTGGTGTCCTTTCTGTTTCGTGCTATGTCCCCATAGTTCATCTACAACAATTCCTTCTGAGTTTTGTGCTTTCTAAAACTGATGATCAATACCCATATTGTTATTTTGTTTGAATTTGAAGAACCAGCAAAACAAACAGTAACGCTCTTTTCCTTCTTGAAATACAGATTTTACAGTAAGGGAACGTGCAAGTTTTGCTTTGTACAAAATATGAAACTTCGTGAGATTTTTACTTTGGAAATTAATTCGGTTAAAAGGGGTTAGGAGAACAGTGAATTAATGTGAAACCATTCCTTGTTACCCATTATACATTTACTTCCAATACGTACATACGCACAGAAACGGAGATTTGGAGGCTATTGGACTTTGGCCTCATTAATTGTTTTTTGTCTTTTGTCACTGTGAATCATCTTATACTTAAGTAACAAATCTCATGAGAATAGTCATAACATCATGAGATAAGATATTCAAAACGGTGAACGTACTTTTCTACAACATATAAAGCCATAAGTTTAGCATATAATCTAAATTTTTTTTGAAGCTACTAATATGCATACGCATGTGAAAATAGTTTACTTTTAACTACGTACTAAACTGCACAATGGGCATTCTTAGATAATTCCTTCACAGGGATTAAACCCTAAACGTTAGTGCTGTAGGTCCCCAAGCTTATGGACGTGCCGCGTGGGAAGGAGGAAAGTAATTGGGGGACTAGTGAAACAAACAAATTAGTAATGAATTTACTTTATTTATACGACTTCATATAAGATAAAAGGATAATAAAATGAATGCAGTATTCATCTGGTAGTGATAACATGAATAAATAAAAATGAACATACTTTGGCAGCCACTGAAGTATCAGGTCCTTTAGGTTCCAGACAAACTGCTTACATTGCGCATACTTACCTTCTTCAAACTTTTCTGTTCTAAAAGTAAACCGTTGAACGTCTAAGTCAATAAAAACTGATTCATTTTTTTCATAGTATTTGCTCATACAGCAAGGCTCCATACAAGTTTCTTTTAACATCCATTAATCAACATCGTCAGTGAGCGCCCTCACACAAAGTTCGTCCACCAAATGGAATTTTCCAGTGCGGTAAAAATTAATAATCGAAGTGAATGATGCAGGACTGTGATCAAAGAAAAACTCGTTTTCATCAGGATTATACTCGTCACAGTATTCTTCAAATTCTTCAGGATCTCGGCATAGTCGTAGACGACCTAAGCGGATTTGAGGGAAGCACTTCAAAGTATTCCACATCACTTGATGTTTGACACCACCAACATTTAGAGTCACCCTGTGGTTTTGGTTTCAGTAAGATCAGCCACAGAGTCATTTGGAGACAAATCAAGAACATCTTGTGTCTGCGCATCATTTATATCTATTAAGAAAATGGGTAAACTACAAGAATATTGTGACTCTTCCACAGATAGGACTGAATGGTTATTTTCTATTTGATGCCAACCAGAGACATCTCGATGAGGTGAGTTATTCGTATGAAGTTTCTCCTCAAGTCCATTTCTTCAAGTGATACTGATGACCCCAGCGTAGACATTCAAGTCAGTTTTAATTCACTGGAAATATGAATTCGTTTCACGGGGACTGTAATGACTTCTTGGCTTCAGAAGCAACTGAAATAAGAATATTTATGATAGGATATGTGACATCTTTCATCTTAAAATGTGAAGGGTGATAAGTTTTTGCAAAAGTTTTCAACTAAAGAACGAAAAAAAAAATGAAAATCTGGAAGAATACGAAACAGTTATTATTATTTTTACAAAGAAATACAAAATGTTTATTCTACCATGCAATAAATCTAGATCAAAGGGTTCGTTTAAATATACACCCGTCACACAAGCCTAATTCATTTCAATGTATATATATATCTCTTGGATAGAATTTCATAGACATGACCAAGTGGTTAGGGCGCCCAACTCGTAATATGAAGGTTCGAAACCCCGTCACACCAAAGCATGCTCGTCTGTTTCAGCAGGTGAGGGGCATTATAATGTGACGGCCAATCGACTTCTCTTTAGTAAAAGAGTAGCCCAAGAGTTGGCAGGGGGGAAAACTAGCTGCCTTCCTTCTAATCTTTAATAAACAAACTCACTGAACGAAGGGCGAGGACGTTGGAGGGGGGTAACAAACCCCAACCCCTCATTTCTTAACGGGCGAAGCTACTTACAGAATAAACACCAGTGACTATGAGTCAGAAAGAATTAAATATATTTTACCCCAACAGATAACGCTATATTATTATATATATTATAGTAATAAAAATATTTTTCGCCTTAGGTAACAGATTTTTAAACATTTAGTCAAAAAATGTATAATAATTTTTTATGAAACGTTAATGTAAAAAAAATTAATAAAAACTCGATTTATTCATTTGTTACGATATTTTAAAGATAGGTTAGAAAAGAACATATTTTTGTATTTTTGTAAATATTACTAGGAATTTGTACATTTCTCGTTTACCATAAAACACACAGATTTTAACATCACAATTAATAATTCGCTGGATTAGACATTTCACAATTCAGGAATATTTCTTTGAGTTTTCTTCTTGTTTTTATTATAAGCCTTTGCCAAGAAGATTTGAACATACCATAAAAATATCATATATAAGCCAAACTCCTAATCAAGAACCACCTATGCCCAAAAAATATTTTATTTTTAAAATACTAGAAAATTAATCAGCATTTACCGTAATATGACAGAAAATCAAGTTGTAATAACATAAATTTAACCTAAATTTAAAAGCTTTCACACAAAATGTTAAAATACTATAGAATAGCCAGTTATTTACAATGAAAAAAATTGATAAAAATGCAGATTCGGCCAAACGTTTTAATATAACATAGGCAATTTAATTATGTATTTTTTAATGGGACATAAAAGTCTTAAAACGAATAAATACATAAGTCACATGAGGCAGTTTTAAAACTCTCGATTTCGCTCACCATGAAAATATTTCGAAAACAAAAACCATTTTTGAATATCATCGCCACCTAAGTTACTTTAATACCCACCTAGATCTGAACCAAACGTTAGCCTAATATTACTCATTAGTCTATTCTCTTCTATATTTTAAGTTATTATTATACGATCGGAAATGAACGTCTTGTTTAATGAATATTTATAAATCCAAGTTACATCGATATTAACATTATCAACGGAACATTCATTAAATCATTGATGTGTAACTATATCTTATATTATTCCTTATTTGAAACATTATTACATACTTAGCATAAACAAGTATTCACGATATTTTGTAGACACAGGTTGAACTACTATTAGAGAACAAGTTTCAGAGAAAGTTGAACGTTTAGCTTCTCGAATTTCCTCGCGTGCATTTGAATTTCGAAGCTTCCTACGTCAGAGACAAATTGTACTCTCGTTCACAACAATGTCGATGCGAAAAACAAACAAACAAAGGTTTACGGGTTTGATACAAAGTTACATTTAATAACTAATATGTTATACATGTATTGGTATAAATACATTTTCTTAGCTGTCCAACCATAATTATAGATATTAGGCGTATTGGATTTTTAATATTATGTTATTTATTCAGTTTCTCAACATTTCTTCTTGAAAAAACAACAAAGGACCGAATAACGAATGTAGTGTTAAAATATAATAGGTCTAATACTAATATTGTAAACTGTACGAACGACGAATGGAGATAGTTCCAAACACTTTCTTTCTTTTAATAAAAAATATAAATAACTTGGATATTATTCAAACCTAGTATTTAATTTTCTGATACTAATATTAAACTTGTTCTTTAAATAGTTACAAAAATGCTTTGACGAGGTTAGGTATACAAAGTAAAAGATAATACAACAAGGATTAATTTCCTAGTCTTCGAAACATTAAAATTCTGAATTTTAACAAAAATTACACAAATTCAGTACCTTTTTTTTTCCAGATTCTTCTTAAACTGTCCATTTCGGATTTATGTGCTTTTAAACTGACAATTAATAGGATCGTAAAAAACAACAATAACAAAAACTCAGCAGCTTATGTGAACTTTATCACATACTTTAAGACTAAAAAATAAACGTTACTCGTAAAATTATCATAAAGTTAAATAGTTCTGTTACGTATTTCAACTAGATGAAAAACTTCGCCGAAACATAGTCCAGAATACACTTGTTAGTATTTAGCCAGTAATCCACAACATAGTGTTACGTACTGTGATTCACATCTACAGAACACAAAACTTAATTTTTTCAATCACATTAACTCTATACATCCCAACATCAACTTCACATGTGAACAAGAAGAAAGCAATCAAATATCATTTCTTAACCTCAAAATTACAAGAACCGATACACAATTTAAAACAGAAATCCACCGAAAAATCACCCATACTGCACTACATATTCCTTGGAAATCAGCACACGAAACAAAACAAAAACTCAACATACTAAGAAACCAAATAAACACATCCATAAAACTATGCTCACCAGATAAAATGAAGTGTGCATTAGACAAAATAAAACAATACTTTATCAACATCAATAAGTTTCCTCCACAAACCGTAGAAAACATTATAATACACACCTAGACAGAAAGCAAAATCAACCAACAAAAGTAAATATATCTCACGAATCAAAAAATCACGAAACCATATACTGCTGCATGCCATATATTCCTGATATCAGCAGCAAAATAACTAACATTTTGCAAAAACTAGCAACAAAATATGACATTACAGTTAATACTAAATTTATTCAAAAACCAGGCACAAAACTGAGGTCTATACTATGTAAAAACTACACTGACAAACGCCATACCAACATTATTTATAAAATACAATATGATAACTGCCGCGACTTCTTATTTGGAGAAACAAGTAGAAAAATGGAAACCAGATTCAAAGAACACAAAAAGTCACCTTCACACATTTTCGAACACTGCAAATCAAATAAACACAACATAACCATAAAAAACACCCAAATACTAAACAAAGGAACATATATAAACAAACGCAAAATTAAAGAAGCCTTACTTATACAACAACTCAAGCCCAAAATAAACCAATACAAGGGAACACCTTTATACCTATATTAAAAATAATATAATAAATAATAATAATAAAATATAAAATATAAAATTATATAATCAAACATCTAAGCTCGCTCTCTACATTCCGACACTCAATTACATAACCCCCTTCAAACATGTGGTCAGCTATCGGTCAGTTACCTCTTTCTTTCTTTGGGAACTTCCTCTACATAAATATTTTCTCAATCCATACCAGCCATTTTTACATATATAAATTTAACATCTCAGACTCAGAGCAGATGGTCTCAACTCTTTTTACTCTTACTTTATTTCTTGCAAATTCATTGTTCTTGCTTTTAAAACGTTAATAGTGGCTTCTTCCCATATATTTTCAGTTTCAACTCTTCAAATTCAAGAATGTACCCATTTATAGTAAGAAAATAGGGTTTAAGAGACATTTATCATCTATGTCTGTAAAATATATACTTTCTGCATACCAACACAATCTTAAATGTGGCAATGTCCGATTGTATTCAGTAATCTGACACTTGATTCATCAACCTCTTCTTCTTCCTCTATACCATACAGAAACATCTTCCTCTCCACTATTCATGGATGAGGCTTGTTGCATTTGATAATTTACCTACTGACAAAACTCCTGAAGTTGTTGATTTGTCACTACAATTTGTTGATTAAACTTTCACTGGCCTGCTGAATTTGTCAATTTGGTCTGTTAGTTTATCAATTTCTTCAAGAAACGCCTTGAACTGGCGATGATTAAGTCCATGACCCCGAATGAAGTTCATTGCAGAAATGACTGGTTTCAGTACGCAAGAAATATCTCAGTCTTTTTCACAGAGTGCTTGCTGATGTATGATGTATACACTCTTTGATGAAGTTGCCGTCAGTTAAAGGTTTTCCTCGCTCTGCCATCCGTTGCACTATTTTGTAACTTGTATGAGTGACAGATTCATTTTCAGTAAACTTTCTCGTGTAGAGATTCTTTGGAGATTCAAAAACACGTTTCATGGATTCAAATTTCTCGGAAAGAAGCTTTCCTGAAAATTTCAAATATGTTGATAGATGTTTTGTTTCATAGTGACGCCAAAGATTGTACTCTTTCAAACGACAACACTTTCGGTGCATATCACACAAGTAGCTTTCTGGTTTTTTGTTTCCACAAAGAAGTACTTTTCTGCCCATTCTTCATTGAAGCACGACACTCAGAGTCCACTTTTCTTCTTTTAAAAGCAGCCATAACGATGGGTGAAAAAAAAACAGGATCTGAAAATAAAAAACAGAACGCTGAGAGAAACGTATTGTACAGATCCAAGAACGCACAAACAAAATATATTGAAACGTACGTTTGCCACGACATTTTACCTAAGAACGAGTTACGAAAAGCGCATAACCCGACTACTAAGAGAAATGAGCTTGCTGAAGCGATAACCCTAGGCCACTGAATTTACAAGACGAGTCGATAGGACGAGGTTAAGTCTGTTTTCGTTTTCGAAATCCTAATGCTTTCACAGATACGTGCCTCGATATGAATAAACGGGCAGCAAGGACGAATGAAGAATTGTCCTATTGGTTAAAAATGCGCGTGACAGCCTTGATTCTTTTTACCATAACGTCTTCTATTCTCCAGCTTAAAGCGGCCATCGGTGTGATTTATTTTGTTATGACAGTCGGACATTTTTATGTCACTTTTTATTTCCAAGAGGCTAGCTGCTGGCGGGCCGGACAAAATGACCTCGAGGGTCATATCTGGTCCGCGGACCGTAGTTTGGTGACCCCTGATTTAAAGAAACGATCTATAATTTTGTGTTTTGAATTTCACGCAAAGCTTCATGAGGGCTATCTGCGCTAGCCGTCCCTAATTTAGCAGTTTAAGACTAGATGGAAGGAAGCTAGTCACCACCACCCATCGCCAACTCTTGGGCTACTCTTTTACCAACAAATAGTGGAATTGACTGTTACACTACAACGCCTCCACGCCTGAAAGGGCAAGCATGTTTGGTGTAACGGGAAGGTAATAAGTATCTAAAAATAATTAACTTGGTAGAAGAAAAATAAAATCGCCCTAAACGTACAGAAACAAAAAACAATTTATTTCTTTCACGAATGCAAATTTTATCAACCGTTGCAAAAATAAAATACTTAAGCTAAAGAAAATATCAACCAAAGTGCTGCGTAAATTTAAATTCGAGGGTTTACATCTTAAATATCCGATGATGTATTTGTTCGTCCTTAAAGTGAAATTAAATAAACAAATAATCTTGAAATTCTTCACAACAGTTGTTCTACTTTGTGTCCAAAAAGTATCTTCCCTTTCCAACAAATAAACATCCATTGGCAATCTGCAGGCTTACAACGCTATAATTCGGGTTTCGATACCCATGATGTGTACAGCACATAAAACCTATTGGGTATCTTCGTGCTTAACCAGTACAAATTTTTTCTGATGCTAATAAATCATTAGTATAATGCTGTTTAATTACCCTGGGCTTGTTAAATCCGTTGTTTTAAACACCGCCGTATACAATCACTCATTGTACTGTAAAAATGTTTACTTCCAAAGATTAGCTCCCCAATGGCACAGCGTTACGTCTGCGGACTTACACTGCTGGAAAAATGGTTTCGATATCTTTTATGTGCAGAGCACAGATAACCTATTGTATAGGTTTGTGTTTAACTGCAAACAAACAAAGAAACTCAAATATTAAGCACAAGAACAAGCCAGTTCCAAATACTTTGGATGTTCGAGACGTGCTTAACTTTTGTTTTAAATGTTATTACAGACAAAGTTTACTTACTTTCCATTCAGAAGAACCCTAATTAACATGAATCATTATTAATAAACGATTAACCCTTCACTTGGTCAAAAATAAAACAAGAAAAAAATACGTGAATACAATACTAATAATCTTTGATAAGATAATCACTAATTTTCTCTTTATTTGACAAAAACATTATGTAGGAACCAGTGATACACTAAATGGCACTAAGTAGGTGTGCAAAAATGGTTATTAGCGAAATTTTCAATAAAAAACAACAGTATCAAATCACCCCAGATAAACAAAGTTTTTGTTCGCTCTTTAGACAGTTTCACAAAAGTTGTCCAAATTTAGATTCATTATTATAACAGTTGTATTTTGTTTTAAAGGTTTGTTGGTAATTAACAATAAACCTACGCAAGGGAACTTCTGTACTGTGTCCACAAGGGATATCGAAAACCGGTTTGTAGCATTGTAAATTCACAGACACACCGTTGAGCCACTGAGAGTGTATTTAAAGAAATCGTAATTAATTCTATTTTAATTTATAATTATTTAAATTAAGTTGTCTCTACAGAATATGATTGAGACAAAATTAGTTACTTATAATGAATTATTAAAATGGATTGAAATTAATTTTCTACCCGAATTTGTTTTTCACATTTTCTTTACAATCGTATACCACTAAATTAAAAATGCTCATCATTACAAAAATAGGTAAGTCTTTATTATTTGACGTTAACATTTTTTTATACTATGTCACCTCATAACGAGACCGTGGCATAATGGTTAGCGTGCTCAGAACGTGAATTAAGAATTTATGGTATGCGTTTCTTTGCCACGTTAGGTGCTCAACACTTCGATGGCGTGAGTGCTCTATAAGAGTGGTAGTCAGACCCAATATTTTTTTTACTCTTTTCAATCAAAATCAGAGCTCATCAACTGACTGTAAAGTAAAACTTGTGATCAAAACAAGCTTTGTGTACAAAATCCAACGACTCGTATGAGCTGATAGTATCTAAAAACCAATTTTGAAGAAGTTTTTTTACAGATAAGTGTCATGCAAGTCTTGATTGACCAGATGAGTGGATCAGAGGAAGGTTGAGACGTCAACAAGGAAGAGAAGGAGGAGTGATATTTTGGGCTGGTATCATTGGTACTGAGCTTGGGGTCCATTTAGAGTACCTGATGAGGTAAAAGTGACTTCTGAAGCCTATGTTGCATTTTTTAAAGACAACCTAAACCTTGGTAAAGGTCCAAGTCTATGGGATTCAAAAGAAAAGCCATTTTTATGAGATATAATGCCCCATCTCATGCTTCTCATGGCACATTGAGTTACCTTTCAAAATTATGCTTGAAAACTAACTAACTTACTGAATGGCCAGCTTCCTCTCTAGATTAAAACCCCATAGAGAACTTGTGACATATCATGAAACTTACGATTTATGCTGGTGGAAGAAAGTTTACATCAAAGGATGATCTCTAAAATGTTGTACTATCATTTGCAAGGGATGATGAAGCAAAAGACATTTAAAAACTGACCAACTCTGTCGATGATAGGATCATCAAAGTCGTGTCAGAAAATGGTTGTTATACCAACCAATAAATGAGGTATCCTCTTCTGATTCTTATGTATTAGGCGGTTTGTGGGTTTTCTTTGGTTAACATAGATTAATTGTATCAGTTTTATTTATTATTACCTCCAATGCCTGTTATTTTTGTGTTGTAGAGTCAGTCATTTGCCAGGATCTTGCTTAATTATTTTCCACTGTATAACTCATGGCATTTTA
Source organism: Tachypleus tridentatus (assembly GCF_004210375.1). Taxonomy (NCBI): domain Eukaryota; kingdom Metazoa; phylum Arthropoda; class Merostomata; order Xiphosura; family Limulidae; genus Tachypleus; species Tachypleus tridentatus. The sequence continues at coordinate 121,012,530 of NC_134825.1, forward strand.
GAAAACCTTGTTTGTTAGTAGATTTCGATGACAATTGCACAGCTTGTGTATAACAATATGGAAGTTAATATACATAAATTTAACCTAGATCATAAATATACTTTTCAAAATATTCGTATGAACAACCCTTGCATAATGATTTGGCACGCACTTTACTGAACTGTGTGATCATACCTCTCCACATATTATAAAACTTCTTTTATCAGTTTAATACAAGTTATTTCGTTCGTATTTTTGAAATTCAGTGTGTAAATATTGGCGACTTGCTCGTCCTCAAAGGTAGCCACTTTCACCACGTGGTAACCTTCAAAATATGCACCGAAACAATGACTAATTTATCTCAACATGATTATTCAACATAATGACTCAGCAGTATATTTAAAGTAACTAAGTTGTTTCACGGATATTCTATTACACATTTTTATTTTCTCTCGTGTACTGTCTGTTGCTGCCCATTTATGCAGTTCATCTCTTAACTAACACGTTACACATTTTCCCTTCTATAAGAAGCCCCTCCTTCCAGTGGCACAATGGTATGTCTGTGGACTCCCACCGCTAGAAACTTGGTTTCGATACCAGTGATGGGCAGAGCACAAATAGCCCATTGTGTAGCTGTGTACTTAATTCCAAATAGTCAGTCAATAATCAATTAGAAGTCTCTTTTCTTGGCCGAAAAGGGGAGGAAACATTCTGCTGGTTCGCCATTCATTTTGAAAGACTGGAGTGAGATAACGTTGCAAAAAGAAAATGTTTATGCTTCTCAAAATCCAACCTGACAGATGAATCCTGACACTGAACGTAAAGCTTTTTGGGCAATAATTTGTAAGACCCTAAAGAGAGATCTGTAATGTTATTCTTTACACGACTCTGATTTTAAGTCATAGTGTGAGATATAACATTTGCATTTAACTTTGTTTCTTACAATAATTTTTCCAATGTTTCGATTGTATTTAGCGTTTAAGTCGTAAAGTTTATGATATTTAATAAGTTAGCACGAAAATGAAGTTTTATTTCATAAACTCTATAATTTATCGTTAAATAAGGCGACGGGTTGCTAGGTGATAATGCACAATTATAGAGTGCAATATTAATTTTTGATATAAACCTCTTAAACGCGTAATGAGTTAAATTATTCACTTACAAAGCTCCTTTTGCCAAGTGCGAGTCATTTCTTGTGGCGGTGGCGAAGAGATACTGAAACATGTAGTCAGTTTTAATGTTGCCCATCGCCAAATAAATTTATTTACTTTTAAAAGTTGTTTTTACTTTTCAAAAATATTGTTATCTGCAATTCAAATTTTGTAATTGACAAAAAGTGTTGAAAATTGTATATTTAATAGAAAAAGTAAAACGTACACCTACCTCCCCGGCGAAGAATCGAACCACGGTATCCTAAGTGATAAACGGAGATACTCACCACTATATTACCGATAAACGTGTTCAGGTCTAAATAATTTTCTTTTTATATGATTAGCAGTTTATCCTGATTAAAAATAAAATAAAAAGAGTTAGTGATGGTAACGTTATCAATACGTAAACTTAATATTGTGTATGTACATAAAAGAAAGTTAATATTTGTTACTTTTATCAACGCTTGCTCTTAAATTTTGTTTTTATTATTATCATATCATCAACTGTAGCAGCCAATTTTCTATTGTACAAATATTTAGTGATTAACTGAAATTAACAGAAAATTATCGTACAATTACTTTAAGTGAAAATATTGACGACGAAAAATAATTTCCTTTTCTCTGTGATGGACCTGCATTGCAGCGCTACCTATTATTAACTCATGTCGCAATCTATTTCTTAAACACCAATATAATAAATTTCAGTAACTAGAAAATGAAGGAAAGTTAAATGAAATTATTATTAAAATGCAACTTGAAATTATTAATTTTTCAAAAGAGTTTAAAAAATAGTGCTCAAGTCAAGAGACGGTCTATGTCAAACTACTTTAAACAAGTTGGAACTAAATTGTACAGTATTATAAGTTCTGACGTCTTGGTGATCCTAGCCTTAACATTCTTGTTGCAACGACTGAAACAAAGTTTAGGAAGTATATTCAACTCGAATTAAAGCATGGACTTACCGGGCTGAATTCCAGGGCTTCATACTAATTAGGGGGCCTCAAGCTATGACTATAGATGTATTGCATGTAGAGGTTCTGTCTCGAGGGAACCTGTGAGTAGTTATTTTGCTGTACATTCAGTTTTTAGGTGATTACGCATCCTTTCGTTTACTTGAGTTAATTGAAAAAAAAAAGTCATAATGAGCTACAACCATTTGGATCGATACTCGATTATTAGTGTTTTGAGCCCTCAAGCTTACCGTTGAGTCATCAAACGTTGGCTTAATTGTTGTTGCCGTGAGCTGGGTACCTGGTGGTATGGATCATATATGATTTGAACCGGCTAAAATCTTGTCAGACAGATTTCTACACTTTTGTTTATCCTTGATATTGTAAGTACAGTTGGCTAAAGTGACATACTTTTTATGAGTGTAGGTAGATGATGCAGCACTGGTAGCGCTATATAAACGAGGTTTCAAGACAAATGTTTCATCCTTCTATTTCATATCATGTACTCACAGTAGAGGAGACGTTATTACCAGATCTTCTTTGTAGAAAAGTGACGATATAGGAGAGATTTCTGTATGTCTATCAGTTTCGTATTTTCTTTTGTTTATTTAAGTATGTCATTTATTGATTTTGAATAAATTACTCTTTTTCTTCGGTAAGTTAACTCAATATTTAGAAAGCAGTTCTTGGAGTTACTTATAACAAATATGCAATATTTCCAACTCTGAAATTTAAAGCACGTGAAATTTTGTTAATACGTATTTGAATATACATATCCTCAAAAAATTGGTGATTCTTTTATTGATCTAATAATAAAGAAAGAAAATAGGAAAATAGATTTAAATTTCCATGGCGTACATATTAAAGAAAAATTTATTTTGCTGTACATTTAGGTTTTTTTACTGGATATTTTATTGTGGTTTAGGGCAAAGTTGTTGTTTTTTCAGTTTGAACTGTATCTAGCCGCTATTTTCTTCTAAGTACCAGTTTGACGGAATATTATGATGTCTCAGCTTTCTATGCAATTGTTTCTTGCAAGTGCTTCTCTAACACGTTGGCCATGTCAAGCTGGAAGTGCCAGTGGTCAACAAACCTCAGATCAAACAACAAATATCACAACTTGAGACTTCTGGAGGCACATCGACCTGCAGTCTCATGAAATACCAGAAGAAATTAAACGAAAGGTCGCAGACGTTGATGTCAAAGAAACCAGTATCACAGTCGATGTAAGTTACTTTAATGGTACTTGTTTTTCTATATCCTCTCAGCGTGAGGCTAGTAACTCATGCGGATTCACTTACAACTAAAATAATAGATATTATTATTTGGAAGATAAATCACAGGTGAAACACTAAAATGTTATTAATCTTCATATTTAGTACAACGGAAACTCAGTGGAAGTGTTGAGTTCAGTAAACATAGTTTAACAGAAACTCAGTGGAAGTGTTGGGTTCAGTAAACATAGTTTAACAGAAACTCAGTGGAAGTGTTGAGTTCAGTAAACATAGTTTAACAGAAACTCAGTGGAAGTGTTGGGTTCAGTAAACATAGTACAACAGAAAGTCAGTGGAAGTGTTGGGTTCAGTAAACATAGTAAACTCTATGGGGTCATTGTATCATTTAAATGACTCCAGCAGCTTCTTGTTCCAGATCTACTCAAGCTGGTTGAGATCGGGTCTTTATGGGGGCCATTGTATCATTAAACTGACTCCAGCAGATTCTTTTTTAATGTTTGAAAGAGGGTAGTTATTTTCTAGGTAGTAGAATCCTTAACCAATAATACACAAACCACTGGATATACCATGACGTATCAGTATCTGATGATATCTGTACTGGTTCATTATTCCGTTTATTTTGCAAATATCTCCTGTTGCATTAACAGAAAAACACCTCTATACCATTACACTGACTCAACCTATATTTCATGGTTGGTGCTATGTACTGAGGTAAGAATCTTTCACCTTTCCTCCGTCGGACGTACGACCTACATTTTGAACCAAATATTTCACAATTGGACTTATTCACTCATAAAGACTTTTACCAATCATTAGCCGTCCATTTTTTGTACTTTGTAGCAGATTCAGTCTCTTCATGATGATTGTAGGTATAAGTAAAGGTTTTCTAACTGCTTCACAACCAAATATTTCATTCTCATTGAGTCTTCTTGACACTGTATATCAGGACACTTTTCTGTCATTAGGTTCATGGCTGTTTATCTCGTGTAGTCTTCTTTCTGTCCTGAAAGCTGCATAAACAAAGATACTTAACATCAGTATAACTGAGTTTAGGTGTTTCTCTTCCTTTCCTATTTTCTAATTTACCTGTCTCAGTCTCATGATCTAGGGTGTACTTGACAGTTCTAGGAGAACATTTCAATTCTGAAGCAATTTGCTATAGAGTCCAATCAGCACAACGTAAAGTTTATGTACAAACTCTCTGCTCTAGTGACAATTCTCTAAGCTTTTTGGGCCATGAAAATAAAACTTAATATAATGTGTTAAACACTCTCTGTATGAAGGTTTATTTGTGGAGTGTTATTAAATTGATTTCTAACATACACCGATACCATATGTTAGTTCCTTACTAACATACTGCATTGATCACCATGACAGTTATTTCAGACCTTAAATTTAATCAGTATGTTCATTTAAGTAAAACCCTTATGATATGTCCTTGGTACAAGTTTACGGAAAATTTAAAGAATGACAAGTGTTCTCATACTGATTCATCGGTTGTCAACAGTAAAGTATTACCATGTTGTTTTAGGTATAAAATATTTGAGTTTTCTTACGTGGTGACATGGAAGAATTAGCCTCACAAAATGGAAAGAATGACAAAATATTTTCTTGTCTTAACACTTTTGTGTTTGTGTTTTCTTATAGCAAAGCCACATCGGACTATCTGTGAGTCCATCGAGGGGAATCGGATTTTAGCATTGTAAATCCTTAGACTTACCACTGTAACAGCGGGGGACAACACTTTTGTTCAGTACTGTAATTGAATACTTGTTAGATATGATTTTGGTTTGGTTTGTTGTAAATTTCGCGCAAAGCAACTCGAGGGCTATCTGCGCTAGCCATCCCTAATATAGCAGTGCAAAAATAGAGGGAAGGCAGCTAGTCATCACCATCCACCGCCAACTCTTCGGTTACTCTTTTATCAACGAATAGTGTGATTGACCATCACATTATAACGCTTCCACGGCTGAAACGGCAAGCATGTTTGGTGTGACGGAGATTCGAACCCGCGACCCTTAGCTTACAAATCGAGTGTCTTACTCACCTGGTCATGGCAGGCCTGTTTGATACATATACCCTAATCAAAAATGAGTGACATTGAGAAAAAAAGAAGACATGATGCATCTATTTTCACAAATGTATATTGAATTCTCTATTTGTTTCATATATAAAATATTTGAAATCTTGCGTATTTTACAAATAGAATATTTGAGTTCGCTATGTGCTTTATATATAAAACCAGTAATTTCATCCTGTTATAAAGTTTTTTATACTGAATGTTGTAATAATAATATAAATGTAGCAATATGATATAATGTGTAGAACCTACCTGTATAGAGACACATAAACAGTCTGTATGTTAATGTTAACTTAACACTGTTTCAAAACTGACTTTTAAATGATATTTTTATAATGGAGTTGTGAGAAGGCTTAAGGACTGTTTGATAATTTTGACTGATGGTAAAGATAGTTTGTACTGTTTATTATTTTATATCGTATTAAACAAGATGATTGGTAATATTGCAACTTCCTAGGTAGGAAATACAAACAGGTAGTCATTTACAAAACTGCCACAGTTTCAAACAGTTGTACATAATTTTTTTTAGACTTTCTCACGGAATCATGTTCATGTGATACTTAGCTACAGATAAGCCTTAAAATCGTGTATACAGAACTATCTAAGTGAAGAATAAATCGAACACGGATGGTAGGGTAAAGCAAGTAAACCAAAGTTTAATTTAAAACAATAAAATTGTTTATTCAACACTAACACACTATTCTGTTACCTTGGGGCACCTGGCGTTCGACTCACGAACTGCTACTGATTGTGGGTCTGAATCCTGCCATCAAACATGCTCGATCTTTTAGCCGTGGAAGCGTTTTAATGTGACGATCAATTTTACTTTTCTTGTTAGCGGTGGGTAACGTTAACTAAATTCTTTCCTATGCATTTATCAGAAGCTTATGTATTTCTTTTTGAATAGGCTGTATTCCAAGAAATTATAGTAGAAGGATTAACTCACGTTTACAGACAACAAAAAATTTCGTTAACTGCAAGGACAATTAGAGTAAAAATTTATGGATATACCTGAATACATTCATGATGTTAAGAAAACATAAATAAATAAAATAAAAAATAAAAAATTTGAAGTCCTGTAGCCTAAATGATTTCAAAAGGTGGAATTTTGTTCATCAGGGATCTTCGAATAAAGATATATTAGAATAAACTGGAAACAGTTTGATTTAGTAACGAATAAAACTTTATTATAAATGCACACCGTCCGTTTTGACCTGATTAATTCATTATCAGGTACAAATAGTTTACAGTGACACAGTAATACACACACTAAAGAATAAAGAGGTCACATTACTGGAGATTTCTTCACAACATGGTATAGGTATCTTAGTACCCTGGGTGTTGGTTTTTGAGCGGGGTTGTTTTGTTCAATTAAGATAGCTTCCATCATTCTTTGTTTATCGTTATTTGTTTAAAATTACACTCTTTTTTGTGGATATACTGTGGATTTTTGAGTTACAATGGTGGAAAACATGGGAGAGTTTTTCATTATTATGTTCAGTGAATCTGATTTATAATTTTCTGACAATTTTTCTGATGTAAAATTCTGGATAGGTTTGGTCTGTTTTGGATTTTGCTCAAAGCTACACGAGCGTTATCTGCGCTAGCCGTCCCTAATTTTGTAGTGTTTGACTAGAGGGAAGGCAGCTAGTCATCACCAACCACCGCCAACTCTTGGGCTACTCTTTTACCAACGAATAGTGGGATTGACCGCAAATTATAATTTTTGTTTTTTTTATTTGGCAGTAAAGCAGGCCTATTAAAAATGGTTTGTTTTTACATTGTTAATAACAGGAACAGTCCACTGTGGAGGAGTGCTGCCATCTTTAGACTTCTATCATTTCCAGACAACTCATCTTCATAGTCCTAACCTCTGCTTAAGTATTCTCTTCAGTTGAATTTCTACACGTTATTCCTCATTAGAAGAAACCTATACCTCATTTCAAGATTTATTGTATATCAACGATATATTTATAAAGCCAAACATTGTTGATTATCATTTGCAATGAATACAAATCTTGTATTTGTATCTCTTTGTGGTTCCTGAAGCGATATTCTATTGTCCTGATTCCAAACTTGTACAGTTTTACAATACAACATTTTTTTATCTTGTTACTAAAGATTGGAACTTTCTCTTGACAAAACGGATGGAGAGTCAGTGACATTCCTCAAATCAAAAGTGTATTTTGTAGTTTTAATCAAAAACCCACATTCGTCACAACAAAGCTATTGGAGTTTCAAAAACGTCTCCAGTTGTCGACAATAATAGGAAATATGCTGAAAAAGTGAAAGATGTTCATTCCATGTTTTCTGCTCTTGTGGAATTATTTACTACTGGAATGTCACATATATAAACATTTTTCTAAAGTTACGTTATTCTCATTGGAAATTACGTTTTTTTTGTGTTTCCCACGTCCCAAACAAAAATCACCAATAAGCTGACTTACCAGTATTTTTTCCTATTATTTTAATGCAGCCTATTTGAATAATCTGCCATATTTATATTCTTTTTCATAATGTACCTGGGGCATTAACAATTATGTTTCAGTTGGTACTTCTAGAACTTAAACAAAACTGTTTCAGTTGGTACTCCAAGAACTTTAACAGCTATGTTTCAGTTAGTTAACCAGCAGAACTCATCCATCACACAATTTGTCGTTCCTTTACAAGAAAAATCGCTGAAAGGTTACAGCAGCAACAGGCTTAAGGAATGTTTCTGTGAGGAGAGACACACAGGATGATTGAAATCAATCGAGGCTTTAGTGTCATATAAACTGAAATGGAAACCTCGACTGTTCCACTCTACGAAAATAGCCATTTTTATTATGTAGAACAGGGGTGTGCAACAGGCGGCCCGCGGGCCACAACCCGGCCCGCCAAGCCATTTAGTGTGGCCCTAGTTGTTGTAATCTAACCATGTGGCCTGATCTGTAATCCAACGCAAATGGAATATTTTTAAAAGCATCGATCCTACGGGATTCCCAGGCTTCGACTCGACAAACTTCTAAAATTATCTTTGCTAGAGAGGAGCAGGCCGAATTCGATTGGTCGGCCTCCTTAGGGCATGAATAGGTTACGTGCACTAGCACTATTGTCTACGACTCAACGTCATGTCCTGAACCTCGCCTTCGCCCGCTGGCGACAATTTTCCCTAACCTCTGCTGTCCGTCATTCATTATTGGTGAAAATTTTATTACCTTTTACAGTTACTACAAGAGATTGAAGGTAAATTGATTATTATTTAGCATATTGTTGTGACTTTACTGAATTTATTAAAATTTTGCTTTCAGATGCATCTGATTCTATGTACAGTGTGACCTCGTTATTCGCGGGGTTACGTTCTTTACCCTCCCGCGAATAGCGAAAACCGCGAATATTGGACGCAGTTTTAAAACGTATATGTATGCGATTATATACTATATGAAATGCTTCCCAAACACTAATGATACTTATACTCATTGATGCAGTAATAATGTATCAATATTGCATACTGTTATGTATTTCACTAAATTGTACCGTGCGTTACCGGGCTGTGCTTTGCCGTTTGCGTTGTTGGGGAAGCTGAGGCAGTCAGCCAATAGCAGTCAATCTTGTTTTGTGAAGACGACAATTGATAAAACGGCTTGATTGAGTAAATACAACAGAAATCTCCTCGAAAAGCCCTTTCAGTCTCTGTGACCTACAAAACGCAGTTCGCGCATAACCCGCGAATATGCGGGGCCGCGAATGGCGAACCGCGAATAGGCGAGGTCACACTGTATTTTGCTATTCTCAATTAATTTAAGTACCGGAAGGCTATGATCGGATGCCAATTTAGAAACATGTGTTTCTGTCCATAAGAGGTTCCATGTGTAAATAAATTCTATGTTTTTTCTACTTTGCTATTTTCGTGAGAATAATTTTTGTTTTGATTTCAGGGCTAGTAAAATGTCAGCAGTTAAGAAACGAAAATTGATGATGAGGGAAGGTTATTCAACAGTGAATGGTGCACAAAATATCTTGTTGTCCCACATAATCAAGGTGTTGTCTGTCTCGTCTGTCAAACTACAATTGCAGTCATGAAAGAGTACAATATTAAGCGACATTACGCAACTAAGCACTCCTCCCAGTTTGATGAAATTGTTGGTCAGGCACGAAAGGACAAAATTGAACATTTAAAACATCCATTGAAAAGCAACAAGGTGTTTTACCACTTTCAAGAAAAATTCAGAACTGGTGACAAAACTGAGTTTTAAGCTTTGTGAATGTATGGCAGAAAAGGGAAAGCCTTTCAGTGATGGAGAATTTATTAAAATTGTTTAACAATATTCACAGAATATGCATGTCCAGAGAAAAATATTTGGTGGAGCAAACTAGCCTTTCCCGCTTTACTGTCTCACGCAGGACAAAAGATCCTTCAGAGGACATCAAAGAAACTTTGAAAGAGAGATTGAATTCGTGTGAAGCTTTCAGTCTGGCTTTGGATGAAAGCACTGAGATCAATGACACATCCCAACTTGTCATTTTCATCAGAGCTGTTACTGCAGGCTTTGATGTTTTCGAAGAGTTTTAGATATGGCAAGCCTTTCCTCCACAACCACAGGACAGGATATTTGTGAACAAGTGCTTAAGGTTGTAGAAAAGTTTGAACTGAATCCTTATAAATTATGTGGTGTTACAACAGATGGTGCTCCTTCCATGACAGGTAGGACAAATGGATTCACCAAGAAATTTCTAACTGCAATTGGAGCACAAGACGTAGTTGTAAGCCATTGCATTATTCACCAAGAGAGCTTGTGCACCAAAGTTCTGGATTTTGCAGAAGTCATGAAAATGTCGTCCAATGCGTAAATTATATTCGAACACGAGGATTAAATCATCGACAATTTAAAACTTTTTAGATGAGCTGGACAGTGAGTATTCAGATGTTTTGTACTTCTCTGCTGTACGTTGGCTTAGTAGAGCTGCTACTTTGAAGAGATTCTGGAATCTGCGAGAGGAGATTAAGTTCTTCATGGAGAGCAAACGTCAGAATGTGGACTTCTTGAGCAATGAGAACTGGCTGAATGACTTAGCATTCCTCACAGACATTACACAGCATCTGTCTGATTTAAACTTAAAACTACAAGGGAAAAGTCAACTTGTGAATAAGTTGTTTGAGCATATTTGTGCTTTTGAAAAGAAATTGGAACTTTTCCAGGTTCAGTTGAGAAGAGCCATATTGACCCATTTTACATGTCTTGCAACCAGGAAACTGGAATTTCCTAATCTGGATTGCACCAAATATGGAACCAGTGTACAAAAGCTGCGTGATGAGTTTGCAAACAGATTTCCAGATTTCAGACAAACTGAAATTAGATTGAAATTGTTCGCTCAACCTTTTGATTTGGCAGTGGAAGACAGCCCTGATGATTGCCAAATGGAACTCATTGAACTGCAGGCTGACATGGACACTAAAAGGAAATTCTCTGAAAACAGTTTGCTAGACTTTTACAAACTCTGTGTACGTGAAAAGTTTCCCAATTTGTCCCGTCATGCACAAAGAATTGCCTCCCTTTTTGGTAGCACCTACTGCTGTGAGCAATTTTTCTCCAAAATGAAGCTCATCAAAACCAAATGTAGAAGTCAGCTGACTGATGAACATTTGACCAGTCAGTTAAGAGTGGCAACCACTTCTGTCAAAGCTGATATTGACAAGCTCTGCAAGGACTCTAAATTTCAAGTGTCGCACTAAAATGATCACTCATGCAAAAATATAAAATATTATTGCTTGCATTTTGAGAATTTTTTTTTAATTTATTGTGCATGTACACGAATAAGCTTGTTTTTTAAGTGGCCCCGCTTGATTGATGAAGTTGGTTATATGGCCCACCGACGAAAAATGTTGCACACCCCTGATGTATAAGAACTGTACGCAGTGTGTTTTAGCTTTTGTTTAGTAGAAAGAGGTCTATTAACCCACAAGGATTCTGCTACGGGACAGTGAGGCAGGTCCATGTTGGAGAAATTAGAATTCAATCAGTGAGTGCGTCATCAAATAACTTACCTGCACATTAAAGGGACCAGTGTAGAGAGGTCTAAGCTGCAAAAGAGACAGGAGAAGACGTAGATTTATTAATACGTGTATCCTTGGAGGGCAGAAGACTCTTCACATGATGAGAGAAAATCTTTATAAGAGAATCAGACAGATTTGTCTGTACCTCCGCTGTACCAGTAGAGTGGAGTACAGCAGCATACATCAGAGATGGAAGAGGAAACAACAGTTTATGTGTTGTTTCTGGATAGGAAATGTTGTTTATGGTCTTCAAAAATACACCTCTTTTTCCTTTGCTAATTCAGGGCAAGGACGAAAACATGGAGGGTGGGAACCATTATAGTTAGAGCAATGTGGGTCCGATTGACACTCATAGCTGTTGTGGCCTTAGCCTCCAGAACGAGCACGTGTCAAAGAATTACAACAAGATTTCTTAGAATATCTGAACCTTTAGCATTGGAAACATGTGACAGATAATTTGCTTTGATAGTGGCAGGCAGGCATAGCAATTTAAACAGCAAGATCAGAACGTTTGTAATCCAAATTGTTCTATTTTTACAAATGGAGAGAGGCCGAACATCCAAAACATGTTGGCTGGAGAAACAAGCGAGGATCTCCGATTCAGGGATGCTAAGTAAATCTTTCTTCATGATCACTCCTCTTGAGGAATTCAGATTCGCATGGGAGTAACCTTGAAAGGCATATTCCCAATGGACTTCGATTTCATGAGGAGTGTGCTATCTTGTGTTTGAGATATTTCAACTGAAATATCCTCATATTGTAGCTTTTTTATCAGGAGAGCTAATCAGCCCCTTTTGTTACTCCTGAATGTAAAAGGGAGCCATTTGTCCTTATGATTGATCGTTTACTAATGAATTTTATTTTATTTTGATGTTCATTATTTTTATTATCCATAAGGAATACAGAATGATTCATTACCCATTGACCCCACCCTCCAACAAGAGGACGCGCTACACTACCCAACTAGGACAGTGTCGCTATGCCATAGTTTTGTGAGTGTTATACCCAAACACTAGCATCAGACATACTGCCCATAATACCCGTTGAGAACGTTCAACACCAGTACTCAGTTTACCTCTGCCCAGCAGGATCACATGACTGACTTTAGGGGAAAGCATCACAAGTTCACCCAGCTACAGGACTTTACGGCCAAAGTGGTGTGTTTCAGTGCCTACGACGCCTCTCAACCAATAGAATCCTCTTCTTCCCTTCAAAGTCCTACAAGGTTCCCTCGTCATGTAAAGGAATCCACATCGAGAGGTAACCATTTGGACTTGTTTTACAAACAAGAGTACCAATACACACAATATATATTATAATGGTTTTATCTTAAACCTGAATAACCATCAACTTCTATATTTATTTATAACTTCACAACATGTCTGAATTATTAGGAAGAATTATATTATGTTCATATTCCAAATCCACCAAGTAGTAAGTGGATGTGAATTATGTTGTTCCATATGAAATATTTGAAGTAAGTGGTTTTATAGCCTGTTGTTCCTAATGGAATGTTTCTACTAAGTTGACGTAGGTACTGTTGCCCCAAATGGAATAGTTCTGGTAAATGGAATGTAGATGCTGTTGCTCCAAATGAAATATTTCTGGTGAATGGAATGTAGATGCTGTTGCCGCAAATGCAATATCTGTGGTAAGTGGATGTAGATCCTGATACTATATGATGTTATAGCTTGTGCTCGGTAACATACGCTCATTGGCAACTCAAAATAAATTATAGATCTTTACATTTTGTACTTTTTGATGACTCGGTGACACAGCGGTACCTCTGCGGACTCACAACGTCACAAACCTTTGGTCTTCAATTCAAACAAATAAACTCTTTAATAAAATAATTTGAAATATAACATTTATTTATTTTTATTGTGTAAATTGAAAACTGAATTAAACCTAAACGTCTAAGTGAGTATTGTATTTTGTGTATGAATATATTATGTAGACTCATCATTCATTACTAACTTAGCATTACAACATTTAGAGGTAGGCGTCAGTCCATTACTAACTTAACATTAGAACATTTAGTGGTAGGCCTAAGTTCATTACTAACTTAGCATTACAACATTTAGAGGTAGGCGTCAGTTTATTACTAACTTAACATTACAACATTTAGAGGTAGGCCTCAGTTCATTACTAACTTAACATTACAACATTTAGAGGTAGGCGTCAGTCCATTACTAACTTAACATTACAACATTTATAGGTAGGCCTCAGTTCATTACTAATTTAACATTACAACATTTAGAGGTAGGCGTCAGTTCATTACTAACTTAACATTACAACATTTAGAGGTAGGCGTCAGTTCATTAATAACTTAACATTACAACATTTATAGGTAGGCCTCAGTTCATTACTAACTTAACATTACAACATTTAGAGGTAGGCGTCAGTCCATTGCTAACTTAACATTACAACATTTATAGGTAGGCCTCAGTTCATTACTAATTTAACATTACAACATTTAGAGGTAGGCGTCAGTTCATTACTAACTTAACATTACAACATTTAGAGATAGGTGTCAGTTCATTACTAACTTAACATTACAACATTTAGAGGTAGGCGTCAGTTCATTACTAACTTAACATTACAACATTTAGAGGTAGACGCCAGTTCATTACTAACTTAACATTACAACATTTAGAGGTAGGCGTCAGTTCATTACTAACTTAACATTACAACATTTAGAGGTAGGCGCCAGTTCATTACTCACGTTGCTCCCCACAAATGACACAGCGGTACAACTGCAGACTTATAAAGCTAGAATCCGGGTTTCGATACTCGTGGCAGAACAGAGCACAGATAGTCCATTGTTTTGCTTTGTGCTTAACTTCAAAACAAACAATACTAACTTAACATTACAATATTTTGATATAGACTCCAGTTCATTGCTAATTTAACATTACAATATTTGGATATTGGTGTCAGTTCATCACTGAATGAAGAGATAGGTACTCAAGACCTTTATCATAAATTAAATTTTTTGTTTCTTTTTAAATTTCACACAAAGCTACACGAGGTCTACCTGCGCTAGCCATCCCTAATTTAGCAGTGTAAGACTAAAGGAAAGGCAGCTAGTCATCACCACCCAACGCCAACCCTTGGGCTACTCTTTTACCAACGAATAGTGGAATTGACCGTCACATTATAACGCCTCCACGGCTGAAAGGGCGAGCATGTTTGGCGCGAAAAGGATTCCAATCCGCGACCCTCAGATTACGAGTCGCACGCCTTAACACGCTTGGCCATGCCGGGCTGAGTCTTTTGTTCAGAAAAGCACACGAAGTAAACTTTACTATTTATTCTCCTAAAATAATTATAAACCTAAATAAATACCCCGACAAGTCATTTTTTTTTGCTAAAGTAGTCAAGTTCAAGTTATGGTTATGTGACGATTTTAAAAGAAATGTTGTACCAGTTATACACTAGTAAACTATATTTCAGGTATTTCACGACTATTTAAAAACACACAAACAATCACAACAGATATATAAATCAAGATTAGATTTTCGATATTTTAAATAAGTCGAGAAATTTTGGGTAAATTTCTAATTAGTTTTTCTGTGAGGTGGACTTTCAACTTTCTTAACATTTTAAAATGAAAACGTTATTTCTTATTCTACGTTGAAATTGATGAAATTTCATGATTGACTTTTATCTGTTGGTTTATATAGTAAGTTATGTTAAGAAACAAAGAGCACCAGTTTCATCAATACATTAAATCCTTCAAAATCAGGTTTATACGTTTGATATTCAGTCATATAACATATTCATTATTAAAAACACATTATGAATCACGTGGTATTTTACAGAGAATTTGAATTGTGTTTGTAATGTTCATTGGAAATTTTATCAGTTATATTATTAAGATAAATAATTTATTTATTTATTGAATTTATCTTATTATTTAAAACATATTTGTAAAGGCTGAATATTTCAGTTTTTGCCAGTTGTGATAAAATAAAGCTATTCTCCTATGTATTTTAATATTTTTTGTATGTTATTGTGCACAAAGCTGCACAATAAGCTATTCATCGCTGGTATCAAAACCCGAATTTTATCTTTTTAAGTTGTGAGACTTCTAGCTAAGTCATGAGAGGAGGGTATCTTATTATTTAATATATTTTATAGCGAGTAATAAAGAAAAAAGTAATAAACTTTTAGATCTGTCATCGAAATGTTACTATTTCTTCTTCATGTAAACCATGTCTATCTGAAAGTAGAATGTAGCATCTAATAAACATGTAAAAGAAGATATGGAAATCAAGATTATCTCGCCCTCTCTCTACACACACGTCTAGTGTTTATTGTTAGTCTTCTGGAAATCAAGATCATCTCCCCCTCTCTCTACACACACATCTAGGGTTTATTGTTAGTTTTCTGGACATCAAGGTTATCTCCCCCTCTCTCTACACACACGTCTAGTGTTTATTGTTAGTCTTCTGGAAATCAAGATTATCTCCCCCTCTCTCTACACACACGTCTAGTGTTTATTGTTAGTCTTCTGGAAATCAAGATTATCTCCCCCTCTCTCTACACACACGTCTAGTGTTTATTGTTAGTCTTCTGGAAATCAAGATCATCTCCCCCTCTCTCTACACACACGTCTAGTGTTTATTGTTAGTCTTCTGGAAATCAAGATTATCTTCCCCTCTCTCTACACACACGTTTGGTGTATATTGTTAGTCTTCTGGAAATCAAGATCATCTCCCCCTCTCTCTACACACACATGTAGGGTTTATTGTTAGTTTTCTGGACATCAAGGTTATCTCCCCCTCTCTCTACACACACGTCTAGTGTTTATTGTTAGTCTTCTGGAAATCAAGATTATCTCCCCCTCTCTCTACACACACGTCTAGTGTTTATTGTTAGTCTTCTAGAAAATTAACAATAATTTTTATCATATTTTAGACTCCTACGTTGGTGGTGTTAAGAGAGTATGATCGTGGGAAATATTCCGCTCTGTTGTGCTTGTTACGCAGAAGTCAAGATGTTAAGATCTCCAGAGGAAACCATCCGGCTTAACTAACTAGCCCTGGACTTTGGCATAAACTTCTTTACAATTTCCTTCGTTATGCTGACCAGCTGGCAGCTGAGACTCAATGAAACAAAGCCAGCAGAAGCCAAAAAGACATTATACGTATTTGAAATATATCTCACGATTTGTCAATTCTTGGCTGTGAATTGTAACAAAGAAAAAAAAAGAGGATATTAAGAAATATATTGCAATTCATGTTTTAAAGTAGTTTTATGGAGTGAGAACGTTTTTGTCTTTTTTGCACTTGAATTTCAGATTCCATATCAATGATGTTGAGAAAAAATGTGCTAAAAACCTATCCATGAAGTGATAATAATAAATTTTATAACTATGTATACTGTTATACTGCTTGTGGGACATACAGCAGTGGAAATAATTTGGAAATGTACAGGTGATTCACAATGATGAGTAAAAAAGAATGAATAGTTGCATTTAAATGTGCAGCTTGTCACTCTTACAATAAATACAAACAAAAAGTAGATACGTTCTATAATGTACTAATTTTATATTTGTTTTAAACCTATTAGTACATTTTGTTCTTACGATAACATAAGTCCATCAATGTATCTTTGTTAATTGTTACTTCAAATTGTTATACCACATAAATCAGCTAAATTCCCAGGTTGCTGCTTGAACAGCCTCTTAAAATGTTTGTATCTGGACATCTAGCTGGTCGAGACATGATTGAGAGTTATTTTCCTCCTATTTCTTATTCCCTCACATTTTCTGCATGTCTGGGATCTCAATTTATCTGGATTATGAAACTCTGTCCAACAGGTCTTGTCTTTGAGAGCTGACACGATAAACAAGATTATGTACTTTTTATCTGTCAGAATACTATCTAACATCATTGGCTGAGATGTGTAGTACTTACTTCACTGATCATGTTATATATTGATACCACTTCCCTATTTACGACTAAAGAAGCTCTCACGAACTTTTGTCAAATGATTTGAATTTGGGTGCATTTATAAGGACAATCTCCTCAAGCCGTCTAGCGTTTTCGTTTGGTTATTCCATCTAAGCGGTGGGTTTAGGACAACAAAACATCGACTGAGGCCATATCATGCTAGCTATGTACGTATTGTACTGTTCTAGAGGTAACACTCACACTTACATCAGTGTCATTAGAAAAATATATCTAATATTTTAATTTTTTTCACTCTTTACATAATTATTACCAGTAGAGCTCAAATAGCGTAGTAAGCAAATTATTTAGAATTAATTATTAGTTACATATAGCTTAAAAGGGTCCTGATAGTAGAATGATAACTGGGTCACTACAACACACAACTTAAAACTTTAATTCGTTCAGACGGAAAGTTGTGAAGTGACTTCCTAAAAATCGGTTGGTTGGTCTACTGAGTGTCAATGTCAAATATCTTTAATGGATGTTGAGGACGTTATGTCTAGAATTTGTGTTTGTGTGTAGAGATTATTATATCCCAATGTTGCTGCATTTTATAAATACGACAGTGTAGCATGTCAGCTTGTAAGATTCCATGGTGGGTGAGTCAGTCGACACCAAATTATATCTCATTTTTATGAATACTGTCTTATCTTGTTTACGATCTGTTTCACAGTTTCAGATTCTTCTTCTTTGTTGGACAAAACTTCAAACCTTATTGGGTAAAATGATATCATTATTTATTCAATAGGACTTAGGGGAACTCCCTAAATGTGTTGAAAATCTGTCATCAATAGACATTGTTGTTATTAAAACATCAAAGCTCGTTTTTTAGGTCCAATATGGTCCAAGCAACAGGACCAGGGTGTTAGATAAACTGATGCACACCAACCAGCACCATTATTCTCAGTCTGTTTTTTCCTATTATTCTGAAAACATTAAGTCAAGTTTTTAAAAACCCACTTCAAATAATCTACCATTAATGTGGTTATTAGAATACTTTATATTATGTAGCTTTAACCTGTGTTTGCTACGGAAATAATAACTATGATAGCATTAATTGTGAACCTTTATGTTTAAACTGTCAGGGATCACGTCTTCTTATTTGCAATCATGCTGCTACTGGAAGGACGGCATTACGAAAATTGTTTGTGTTATTAATGGAAGCGAGTTAGTCCTCAACTGTGCATGTCACTATTTTGTTTGGGTTTAGACATCGATATCTGTACAACATTCTGTGTGTTTTTGCCTTATCTCAGTATTTTGTAAACTCCTGAAATTCCCTTTGCTGATAAAGCTATTTCAGATGAGACTTCTCCCTCTAGAGATATGGCATAATTATATGTCTCAGGCCAAACTGTTTGGATGTTGATTTGTTCATTTTGACTTGTTCCACCCATTAAATGGATGATAACCTATGATCCAACCTATGAGAGTGATAATGATCTCACCAATCTAAGAGAGCTTGAATGCAGCTAAAGCCAACTATTCCTATGCTTTAATGAAACTTGGAGGAGGCAAAGTATCCTTCCTTACTATTCTAAGCATGCCATGGTGTTATGGTTATGAGTCTCCACTCACAATATGCAGATCGGGGGTTCAAACCCTATGGTCAAACATTTCGTCCTTTCACCCTTTTAATTCCACTATTCATTAATAAAAGAGAAGCCTAAGAGTTGGCGGTAAGTTGACTAAGTGTCTTTCCTCTAGTCTATCATTTCTAAATTAGAGACATTTAGTGCAGATAACTCTCAAGTAGCTTTGCGCAAAATCCAATAACTTACCTCTTTTTTCTAACTTCATCCTGCTATTGTTAACAACTGTATATGTCATCCTAAAGAATACTGACTGTCAAAATGTACATCATAGACACTTTTTTTTTACCAACCTCACAGCATTCTGTAGGCCATACATGGTAAATCATGTATTAAATTATAAAATAAGAATACCAAGTTCTCTTTCACCACCATTTTAAAAGTTTTCTGGTATGAGACTCGGAAGTATATATCCATTCTATTTTCTATCTTGTAACCTAGTGGCCAAAAAGTGTTCTGTCTTGTATCCTAATGGCCAAGAAGTATTCTGTCTTGTAACCTAGTATCCAAAAATTGTTTTGTCTTGTAAAGTAGTAGCTGAGAAGTGTTCTCTCTTATAACCTAGTGGCCAAGAAGTGACTAACTTACAGGCGATTAGTAGTACTCTCAGATAGCGCTTTTCGTATAATTCTGGTAAGTACCAGGTTCTTCCGGAGTTTGGGTCAACAAAATAAATACTGAAATTAATTGTTCTTTCTCAATTTACTACGACTGAACTCAAACTATCTCTGTAAGTTGTCTATTACGGCTACTGGACAAGATGTTGGGTTATTCATTTTTGGTAACTTTTAACTCGTAAGTGGAGTAAAGACAAAACGTTTGGTCACGCTATAGTTCAGCTGGCTCTTGTCGGTCATTACGTTTGTAAGTGTACGTTCCAATGTTTGAAAGACGAGACATATAATTTGTAGTACTGTTTAACTTGGATTTAACGTGATTAAAAAGTGATATATATTCACAAAAACATCAAAATTTGATTTATTTATTGTACGTACATTACACAATTTTAAGAATAAATAATTCTTTGCATTTTAAAATATTAAAATTATTACATAAAAGTATAAGAGTAATTTTAAAACAATAATATTCTTTTTATCTGATTTCTTTAGAGAATTTAATCTTTCCTTGTTACTTGACGTGTCCATAATTGTAACATTGGTTTCAATATAACTACAAAATACATTTGGTTTGGTATAGTAATCACAAAACTCTGGCATTGTTGCAGTGTCCTCATTTGGCATTGTAGTGCATCCCTTTGTAGGGCTCCATGGTGGGTGGTAGGATTAGTGAGCATCAAAATATTCCTTTTTTTATTATGGATCCTTCAAATAAAAACTTAAATGAAATACTGAAAAAACAGTCCATAGGTAAACAACTATGTCTTGAAGATTCTGAGGAGTAAGCTTTAACCTCTGTTACATCTGTACTTCGTTTACTTATACTCTATTCTCTTTCAGACAAACCTTTAGGGTATATGTCTCCCTTTTTCATTCGGAAGGGACTAGAGGGACTTGCTGGCTCTCCAAAGTCAATGAAGAATCTTTGATCTGGTGACATATTGGTGGAAACATCCACATCTCAACACAGTGAACTCCTTTTGTATTCAAAGGTGATTGGGAATATACCTATTGAGGTTACACCTCATGCTACTTTGAACTCATCATGAGAAGTTATTGTTGAGAGGGATTTGAAGAACATCCCCAAGTCAGAGATTCTCACTGGTTTCTCCATCCAATGAGTTTCTGCACTGTGGCGTATCTCGACTTGCAAAGATGGAATTACGATGCCGACCATTGTTCTCATTCTGACATTTGCATCACTTCGTCCACATGCCACCATCAAGACATGCCATAATAAAATCTTCAGCTTGGTGATATTTCTGCTGAAAGAAAATATATTTGTCAGTATCTTGAACTATAATTACAACCATGATTTATTTTGAAACGTTGCTTTATTGTTTTATACTTCATTTGAATTATGTTATTGTAGTTTGGTAGAAAATAAAATTTTTAGTAGAAAAACAAATTTTGCATAAGATGGATTCTGTTGACAAGACTACTGTTTACTATTGTCATATTTCTAAGGTTTTAATTGTCTGAGGAACTATGCAATGAACAAGAAATATTTGTTAAAGAAAATGTAAAAAAAAGGAAAGTTATGCAACAAACATAAAATAGAGTAACATTTAGTAAACTGAAACTTTTCAAGAAGCCATATAACATGTTCAATTTTGCATTATTATTCAATAGTTTTTTGCTGTACATTGACACAAACAGTGTGCATCAGTGTATCTCAAGATGACTGGTATGGGTATTAAAACTTTTATTGAAATAAAGTAGACAAATGTTTCGACTTTCTTAGGTCATCTTCAGGTTAACAAAGAGAGTTTGCAGCTTTAGAGTTACTGTTTTTTTTGTAAAATAATAGAGAATACAGCTGTTTTTTATTGTTTAAAATATTTAAGCTGTTAAATGCATTGAACATTAAATTTTAACAATACAGTTGTACTTATGTAATCATTCAGCCTGAAAGTGATATTTTTATTATCAGCATCTGGATTTGTTTAAATGAGATCTAGTTAGTTTTGGAGAAATAAACTTATGTAGTTAAATAAGGTTGTTTTGAAAATAACGTGTGTAATGAAGTGTTATCTTTTTTAGTTCAAGTGAGTTTTAATCTATGTTAACATGGGTTGTTTTAAAAATTTAAGACCGTGAGAAGTTAAATTAATGTAAAGTAAGATTATTTTCATTTATTGCAGTTCATTGTTCTGCCTCTACTTCCCTGGTTTGTATGATGTTCACGTAGTTATGATATTTTAACGAGTTAAAATATTCTGGTAGCTTATTTTTCACTGCGGTATCACATTTGATCCATAATAGCACAAGACTACATGTATCACTATTAGTAATGTTGTAGTGTTCATGTGTTAATATAACCAGAAATAGGTTTATTCATTTAATGACATTAAGCTTTAAAATATCTTTAAATTCTCTTATGTGTAATTGTGTTATTGGAATTTGTTGCAGTTTGATTTTGTTTTAAACTTGTATTTTTGTTATCAGTACCTGGAACATAGTACCCAATTTATTTCTGTTCATAACAAAAGTATTTTACCCTTATACCTTCCAATGAAATACCGAATGTTCTAGTTGTTGCTAACGAAATTTCCAAATGTATTTCAAATATGACGTTATTTCAGGAATTATTATTTATCTTGTAATCACAGAGATGCCAACCATTACGATTTTGGTGTATATATTACGACTATACGCTCATAGAGACAAATATTACGACTTGTTACAATTCCCAAATTGTTATACATTATATAGGCTTATACAATAAAGTGATAAATTGTTCCCCCAGGGCTTGAAATGGGTGAAAAGAAAATTTCTAGTTAGATGCAAATAAATTTTGATAATAAATAAAAAGCATAGTCCAAATGGCTACTTGCGATAATCATGTTTGTTCTCTCTCTCTCTCTCGGTGTTTCGGTAAGAAAGGTTCATACCCTGGAGGGTCAGGTTCTCTATGACCTCTTCCTCCTCCCCGTACTTATATTCTTGCCGGATTGGTATTTGTAATTGTAGAACTGAATATTATTTTGATCCTTTTCAGGGTAATGTCCATGTATTGTGGCTCATATATAGTGATTATTTTATTCTATCAGCAGAATGATCATGTTTGTGCTTGAATAATAAAAAAAATATTTGTATCTTCATCTACCAATAGTTTGAGTGCAGAGCTTCTCCATACTGGGTATGTGGGTGAATCCATAGTTACGTCATCAGTGCTTGTCAGCCAATCATAACTCGCCTAGATGGGTATTTCTCATTTTCAAAGCGGCATAGAAACACCAATGCGATCGTTCACAAGATGGAAAAAAAGAAGAGGCCTCGTTCACCAGATTGTCTTGTTTCTGGCAAATCTAAAAGAACTAAAACTGTGAATCAAAAATCTAGAAAAGAGTATAGTGCAAAATATCCGGTCATTGCATCAAAAGTCAGTGATAGTCATGCGTTTTGTACAGTTTGTCACATCGATTTTTCTGTGGCGCATGGCGGGATAAACAATTGTTCCAGATGTACAAAATCGGCATCTCACCAACAAAAGGCTAAGGCGAAGACAAAAACGATGCAGATAATGACATTTATGAGTAAAAATTCGGAATATGAAACCATAAATGCAGAAGTGATGTTCACGCAATTCGTCATTGCTCATAATTTACCCCTAGCTGTAACCGATCATGCAGGACATCTATTCAGAAAAATGTTCCCAGACTCTGATATAGCAAAAAAATATGGCTGTGCTAGAACCAAAACTACAGCCATTGTACAAATGCTGGGTTGTATAGATGACAAAATGATTTCAAGCATATTTACTAACAGTGTTTACAGTTTAACCACAGATGGATCCACAGACATGGATGACTCAAAACTGTATCCAGTGGTTGTACGATATCTTGACCCTTTGCTTGGAAAAATTGTTTGTTTTCTTTTGACAATGGTGGAATGGGAAGAAGCTTCAACGGGAGAGAACATTTTCAAGCTTTTAGACCACGAACTGATAGAGGAAAATTCCATGGGAAAACTATCTTAGTTTTTCTTCAGACAGTGCCTCAGTTATGTCTGGTATAAGTAAGGTGTGATGTGACACATCTCAAGACGACAGCCTAACATTTACTTCATGGCCTGTGCCTGTCACCTCATGAATATTGCAGCCCAGAAAGCTTCCAAAGAACTGCCCTGCCAAGTTTCTGATATATTGATAGATATCTACTATTTTCTGGACAAAAGTGCTAGCAGAAAACAACATTTCAAAGAGTT
Source organism: Tachypleus tridentatus (assembly GCF_004210375.1). Lineage (NCBI taxonomy): Eukaryota > Metazoa > Arthropoda > Merostomata > Xiphosura > Limulidae > Tachypleus > Tachypleus tridentatus. Next base: position 121,036,337 of record NC_134825.1, read on the forward strand.
TCAAGGATTGTGTGACAAAGAAACAAGAACAATTCTACAACTTGTTAACACAAAATGGCTATCACTTGGGGTGTGCCTCAACAGAATATTGAACATGTGGAAGCCATTGAAGAAGTATTTTCACTTTGAAAAAGAAAAACTAGATTCAAAAGGATCTAAATGTGCAGCTCAATCAGGCAGCAAGACTTTAACAGTCAAGACACCCTCTCAGCCACGCAGGGACACAAGACAACAGTCTCCAAAAGCAGACAAAGAAACATTTGATACAACTCAATATATGTTTAGGCAATCTGACTTTGAACTAAAGAAGAGACAATAAATGAAATAAGAGAAGAAAACGAAAGCTAGTAAGGAAGTAACCAAGAAAAGTTATGCGCAGAGCAAGTTAGATAAGTTAACAGTTTTCTTGGACAACAAAATGAACTTGTTATTTTGTTTTTTTCTTCAGTCTGCAATTCTTCTATTTGAGCAAGCCAATTTGATATTGCAAAGAGAAGAACCTTGCATACACATTATGCATAGAACTCTGATTGCACAAGTTAAAAATATACTTGTCAGATACATCAAGCCAGAATATCTTGAAGGCAACATCACTGAACTTGACTACAACAATGAATTTTTATACAAATCTGATGAGGCAGTTTCTATTGGAAATGCTGCCAAGGATTACATTGTTAAATATGAAAAGGACCTGGACCTGATTAGCTTCTACACCAGTGTCAAGAAATACTATATTGCAGCCATAAATTACATGATGAAACATTTCCTTCTAAATGATGAACTTTTGATTCACGCAGAGGTTTCTGATCTGAAACTGAAAATCAGCAAAGATTTCTCTTCTCTACGTTTCTTCACAGACAGGTATCCTGTCCTTGTCAGTACACAAGAGCACGACGCTATTGACAAGTTGGAAGGGCAATATTTGAAAGTATCAAATTGATACTTTCTCAGAAACTGTCCTTCAGTTGAATTTTGACAAGTTTTGGGTTCAGCTGTCTACAGTTAAGGATGGAAATGGCAACCAGAAGTATGACATTATGTGTAGGGTTATGCTTGAAATTCTTACAAACTTCCATTCTAATGCTGACAGTGAAAGGATATTTAGTTTAGTGACTAAAAACAAAAGCAAGTTCAGACCAAACTTTATCACCTCAGTTTTGAGCAGTATTATAAAACAGAAGATGTGTATGAAGTCAAATGGACAATGTTGTTCTCATGAAAGCAAAGGCTGCAACAGGTGCAAAACTATTACAATAAGTGTCATAAACATGATATAAACTAGTCCTTACACAAAGGTTTTTCTGCTTACTGTTTGTGCATGTTCAGTGTTGTCTTACCAGTATGTTTGTTACTCTGAACTAAATAAAAAGACATAATTTCAAAAGAATTTTTTAAAATTTATTTATTAAATACACAAAACACAGTCATAAATGAGCAATCTATAGCAGTAATAAATAATAATAGTTATAATAAACAGCTTAGAGACATTGGTCAGGCCTAGTAGCCACAAATGATAAAGGGCTCTGTCTACAATCATTACGCTCAGTCATTTGAAATAGTTGGCAAAACTGTAATCATGTGATATTTAATTAAGTCTATGTAACAGTGCACATTAACTTAAAAACTTAAGGCAATCTTTTTAATATTTGTAACTATTTAAATTTAATTTCAAAAAATTCCATGTATCCCTTTTGATAAATCACATTTGTGGGCTAACATTCATTAATCATATTCATTATGTTTTAAAAACACGTAGGGAAGAAGTCTTAATAAAAAATTAAATAGAAATATTATAACCCATATATAGAGTTATATGGTTTCTGTTTCCAAATTCATATAACTCTTTTGTTGCTATAATTTAATTTTTCATGAAAACATTGTCTTTCATTGAACAATTTTACATCTCAAACACTTTTGATCACTTATTAGATATGTTTTGTCACTACCAAATTAAGGTGAAGCTAGTTATAAGGCTGATACATAGATAAAACCCGAAGTTGTTTATAATCCATAGTTACACCAAATGAATAAATAGAAATGGTGAAGGAAAACAGACAAAAAATACTGAGAATACAAAATTATAATTTATTGTTACAAATAGGTCAACTACTTTGTGAAACTTATTTGAAGATTTACTTTTTTCAGTTGTAAATAATGTAATAATTGGACTATAATTTTGTAAAAGAAAGTGCATATTAGCCAAAAAACACATACACACACAAACAAACATTTATTCATCCAATTTTACACTGAAGTTAGGGGAGAAAGCTACCTGTAACTCTTTCAACATTGCACTAGTTGATATGACTGATCATGTAATCATCTGAATTTCCACACTATGCCTTTTATTATGTTTTGTTTATCTTCACAAAATTTGACAAACTTTTATTAAATAATATATATAAGTCGTTTTCTACAGAAAAAGAAGTCTTTTAATTAAGTATGTGTACTAAAGATTTGCCTTCGAATGTATGGTGTCAATGTTGACTGTTTCAAGTGCAAAGTGATTTTCATGTTAAATTAAAAATATTTTATTCAACTGAAAATGTTTAAACTTCATTTTTATAATTTTTAAATCCTCCTGAGTAAATATCAGATATTTTTTTCCCAAGTAAAACTTCCTATTTGGTCTCTTATTTTATCTGGCGTAACTTTGTATGGACTTCATTGATTTGATTGACCTTATAACTGCAATGAAAAGATGTGAATAAAACTAAATAACACTTTTTTCATTCTAGAATGATAGCAGATTGTAACTGAAAACTAAGATCATTTATCACAAAGGCCCAGCATGACCAGGTGGTTAAGCCATTCAGCTTGTAATCTGAGGGTCACACTAAACATGCTCGCCCTTTCAGCCATGGGGGTTGTGATGGTTAATCCCACTCTTTGATAGCAAAAGTTAGCAGTAGGTGGTGATGACTAGCTGCCTTTCCTCTGGTCTTACACTATTAAATTAAGGATGGCTAGCACAAATAGCCCTCGTGTAGCTTTGTGCAAAATATAATACAAACCAAATCATTTATTACAAATAGCTTAAAGCTCGTAACTGAGTATATCTGTTTATACTTAATTTTATTGTTTTATTGCTCTTACACTGTGTCTAATAATCCTACTATATGAGATGTACATCACTTAGCAAATACATAACTCAATGTATTTTATGACTTAATGCGCAATTTGTTTGTGAGCATATTTCATGAATAATTTTTATAATTGTTCATTATCGTATCTAATCTAACGTAACAAGTATCATATTTTTACATGTAGTTATTTTTGTAACAATAAGTTAAATATACATGAAAAACAAGAAATACTTATATGCAATCACTTGTTTTTTGTTGTCAGTTCCCAGTGAAACTTGCCGTCCCTGTAGTATGGATTTACAATGCTAAAATCAGGGGTTTGATTCCTCTCGGTGGGCTCAGCAGATATCTCAAAGTGGCTTTCCTATAAGAAAACACACACCCAGTGAAACTTAATCCTGAATTTTATTAAGATATTACTAGTACACCAGATCATTTTTATTTATTTAAATAATGTATCTTATATCACTGAATAATAACACACACAAAGAAAACAGTATCCTGTAACTATAATAATTTAAGTGGCTTTCTAACTAAGACAAGACTGGCTTACATTACTTCTCTCAACTAATTCACCCAAATGCCATGAGATGTTAAACTGAAGTCTAAATTTACAATACTCTGTACTAAAAACATTGTAACAGTATACTCGTATGTCACTTGATGGATTCAAACTTCACCATTCTGTTGTTTACAAATGATGTAATATAAAATCAGAAGTATTTGAAGATTTTGAAAGAAAGAATATGACAGATTGGTAGTGGGTGTGATTTTCTAGTTTTACGTTTCATAAATAAAAAAGATTAAAGGCTGTAAAAATTAAGTTTATTTTAGTAATACCAATATCATAATGAGCAATTTATGTTAAATTCTGTACTTCTCAGTAGGGTGGTAAATAAATTACACAAGAAGGAAGACCTAAAGAACAAACGTTACAATTCTGATATTATGGGAGTTTGAGGAGTTTTGCAAACATTTTCTTAGAAAATTTAAAATTTATATAAATTTTATTTTCTGTGATATTAACTGTGTATATGCTGATATTAAAGTAGGTTAATTAAATTTTGAATGTAATTCTGTAAAAGGTCATGGCATGCTCACTTTGACCTGCATGTTGCAAGAAGTTAATTTTCAGATAATTAAAAATAAATTGAATCTATATTTTGCCATTGTGGCTAAATTATTGTTACTGGAAAAACTAATAAAAGATATTTGTTTATTAAATTATATATTATATTATTCTTTTTGAAATTGTTATAATGTGCTTTTAATTCTGAAACCATTCTGAAAATCCTGCCAGGTTCCTTTGTTTATCGTAGCCAGATGTTAAGCCTAAAGTACTGTTTGAACATCATTATCATTCGAGTTCTCATATCCCCTCACCAGTAAACAAGAGATTTAGATTCTTACATTGTTATATTTATCACTGCTTGTCTTGTGTAGGCAGGAAGGAAAATAAGCCATTTTTTTCATTTTAGTCTAGTGAATCAGATTCTTAAATATAATGGTTATTAGGTTTGACCCTCAACAGTCTCTCAAGATTGCAAGTATCGAGAGAGCTTCTTATGGTTATTGATTCAGCATGTAAAGCACTTGTAAAAAGAAACAAGAAGTTTCTACCAAGAGGGCTGATAGTAGGATATCCTTCACTGGACTTTCCAAAACTCACCACGTTTGATGTTTAAACATTACTTGTTTAAACAAGAAAGAATTATTTCTCTCTCTGTTAATTCACTTTGTACACATTAGCTTTTCATTTACCAAAATGCTTAGCCAAAGTGTGGATTTTTCTCTTCACCATACCTTTGGGTAATTTTCACCAATAGCAGCTAAGTGAATAGGATTTGAATCTGTATTTCAGATTATGAACCATGTTTCTCAAGAAGATTAAATTTTAATTTTTGTGAAAGTGTCTACCTGTGGTTTTGAGTCTTTAAATGTGAGATATATAATTTGTTTTTCACAAAAGCTCATAATTTTCTGGCAAACTCTGAAATATCTCCAGATTACTCCTGCCATTTTGGGTGGTAACTATTACTGTAGGAATAATGGCTAGGAATATTCTCTTGCTTATGCTGTACTTGTGTAGTTCATTGAGTTATAAAGACTTCAAATGTTTTTGGAAACTGATCTTTCTAGATGAGTCTGTCAGAACACTGATCGTGACCAGGAGTGCATTGTGGTGATTGGTTAGTTATTTCTGTTAGAGGATATATTTGTCAGTGTGCTGAGAGGTTTTGCCGTGTGATTGGTTTCCCAAATTGACATTATTGATGTTCTACTGAGCAAGTAAGCATAACTCATTGGTGCGAAGACTAACTTTTAAATACTAGTCAAATGCTAGTTGAGGTCATTGAGGGGAAATGTACAAACACAAAGGAAATAGATATATCATGAAGGAACAAATGTGATTGGGACTGACTTGAGAAAGTTATTGATACCAAGAAAATGCTGCAATGGAAGGGATGGATCAGCTGAGAGCATTTTAACTAACTTGAGTAGAAAGGTATATCTGTCTATAAAATGAAGGATCATAATTTACAAAATTAAAAGCTTCTTTGTAAAAAGTAGACCTAGGTCTTCATGCTTAGGTGCAACATTGTATAACATATTACTTGTATTAGTAATGCATCATACATTAAATCTTCTGTAACTCTCTATGCCTAGGCCAGTTAGACCTAATTAATCTGTGTATCCTCATATCACTGAAAATATTGAGTAATATTAATTTATGTCAGGAAGGCCTAAGTGATTATCAAAGATGCCTGTTGTCAAAAAAAGAAAAAAAGTAGAGTGTCACTTTATTTTGTGGTATAGGTTTGGTTATGATGAGACACGTTTCTAATACATTTTCATATTCAAGATCCATGTTAATTTCAGATACATCAGCCTAGGAAAGCCCTTTATATATACTCTAAGCATGAGGTTCTAGGCTGTGGTAGAAGAGGATACATGTCTGAAAGATGTGTGCAGGAGGGAAGAAACGTATAAGAACTGTATGAATGCTGACAAATAGTTGTCCTCCCAGTGTTCTAACAGTTTATAAGAAAGACAGTTCGCATGTGTTGGCTCCACTTTTATAAAGAAGTGGAGTGTACTAGTTTTATTCTCTTCCCATCAATACTTATTATTGATCATGTGTCGTATCTGTAACTCATAATTTTCAATGTTTTAGCCAAAATTTTCCTTTCATTTTATATGGCACCAGTTATGGTAAATCTAGCAAAAGAGTTGTCCATGGACTTAAATGCACTAAATAAATTGCATGTCATGCATGGTGGGGTATTATACATGATTAGGTGTAGCCAAGACCTTCGAGGACAGATTACAAGTTAGTTTAAGGACCTCATTCAGCTCTTTGAATAGTGATGAGTTCATAAGTACAAACCACACAAAATGTTTTGACAATATCAGTTGATTACAATTCTAAAAAGCAGCAGAAAATTGTTGTTCAGTATTAAAGTTCACTGCTTTTACACATGTCATTGCAAACAAGGTTTCTGAGGGTTTGGAAAGTGTTCACAGCAAAGCAAATTATAGAGAAGAAGCTGGTTTCTGTATTGATGAACAACTATACAGTTATGCAAGAATAAAAATCTGGTCTGGTGAAGCAAACTAAATAAAGCCAGTCAACTGATTGACATTGATGGTGAATTGTCACCGTGTTCAACATGGTATCAAGAAATTTTGTGAATCATTTCAGATCTATGTCAAGAGCCTATTTACAAATTTAGAACAATCACAAATGTTCTTCAGATCTTGGTTAGAAATTGATTGAGAAATGCATGTTGTATGTGAAGTTTTCATCACCTGATACTCACATAGCATGGAGTTAGTCTTCTTGCTTTGATGTTAGTTTGAATACTGTAAGACTAATGGGGATCCCTCTACAGTTTACTCTTATGCTTTTCTACCTCCTGTAGATACAAAGCTGTACCACACAAACAATCATAATGCCATTCTGGAGAAGAGACAAGTTGGTGCAAAAGTAAAATCATGGAGGTTTAGGCAAGACTTCTTGAAAAATATTGGATTGAAGATGAAAATTAAAAAAGAAAAGAATTTGTGAACATATATTTTCCAGAGCAGAAAAATAAACAAAATTCACTTTTATGTATACTCTTTTCAAGCAAAGCAACCAATGGTGCAACTTACATGACAAACAGAGTGAGGTTTCAAGAGAGTACTCTGTTGCATCATAAAGCAGGAAGAAACTAGCTCTGAGGGCCACAATTGCAGTAACTTTACTGAAGGATTTGGACAATACTAACACATCTCTTAACTTGCACACATATTGCATGAGAATTACACATTTTGAACACAGATCATGTTCTCATGTCTGTCTGCTCTAATCTTAGTTATCAGTGTATAATTTCTTGTTCTCCATCATATGAAATGGAACGTGTAATTCTCTTCACAAAAGTGTTAGAACAGCTTTATTCTTGCACTTCCACTGTGTACAATGGGTAGTGAGGATAGGATCAGTCTGTAATAGATAGCTGTGTGGAATGGACTGTTTTATGCAATTAGCCATTTGTCATTTGTTATAAATTTAGTAAACAAGATGAGTGATAGCAGATCATAATAAAATGGTCCACCAACATCAAAACATCTGTCTGACAAAATGTCAAGGTGCTGCAAAGTGTAATACTAATTTAAATTCTAAATGAATAAAGAATTACCCACGCATCATACCTAAATTGTCTAGTAAGAATTATGTTCAATGTAGCCAACTCCAAGCACAAGGACTATAGGATGTTGAAAGTTGCATAAACTCAAACTTTCAAAAAGACCAAGAGAAGATCAAGTCATCATTGAGACCAATATTGAAAACATATGCAAGCTGGAATACTATCAGAAATAAGTTTCAAGAGCTAAATCTGTATTAATGGTATTAAAATGTTTTTTCCTACACCAATATGTATTAAAGAAATTTGGTTTAGTAAGATCATTAAATTCTAGTATTCAAATGTTTTCTAAACACCAAGATGACTTACATAAATGGCTGCTAAAATGTTATGATTATTTGTGTTTAATTTTTTATTTAATCATATGATATTAAATGAGTAATTCTTTTCTCAAAATTGTTAGTGGCCTTAGTCATTTATTTCAAGTGTGTACAATGGATAGCAAAGGTAGGACCACTCTAAAATAGATAGTTGCTGTGTGTGTGTGTGTGCATTTTGTAGAGTAATTGGTTTATGTTCACCTGATAACCAATAAAATGTGTAGCATGTATCATGAAGTTATGTGCCATTTGTTGTCAATCAAGTAAAGTAGATGAATGAGAGCAGTTGGCATTTGATGATCTGTCAGCTATGAAACAACCCATGCTAACAAAATTTCACAGTACTGCTAACTATAGTACTAAGTTCAATCCAGAATGGGCCATGCCAGAATTGTTCAATGAGGATTAATTTCAGTATGCAACCAAATGCAAGCACCAAGGACTGCATGATATTGAAAGACACATTTATTTAAACCCTCTTAAAGATTCGGAGAAGAACGAGCCATCATCAGAATTAATACTGAAAGTATTTGTGAGTCAGAGTACAGTAAATGATAAGGTAAATAAAAACCTTCAAATGTAAAAACGTAGTCCTCATTACTTTGGTCTTACCATATCCTAGACCAGCCAACTGCTTAATTATAAGATCAGAGATGGTGTGTTGAGTGCAAGTCACACTGTTGACATTTTAATTTTCTGCATTTTGACAAATTCTGGACATTTCAAGACTTGTCAGGTAATGTTAATATCTAGCTTGAAAATAATTGATAAATGAATAGATTCTAGGTATTACATCAAATTTATTGGATTTCAACAGTAAGTTGTATACAGATAAATATATATATATATTTTTAAACCTAAGGTTTAGCATGAAAAATTATGCAATAGGCCTAATAATAGATATGACATTGATTACTTGTGAAGAAAAAAGAAACTGATGCATTTTTTCCTTCTCCTTTAAAAATAAAAATTAGATGAACTGTATAGTATCCAAGTTATACAATTCATGGAGATATTGGAGAAAATATATACTGGATGTATTTATGAGATAATATTAGCATTCAAGGTGAGAAGTGATTTTTAAAACTTTTCTAGTTTTGGTTATGGTGTATTAGTACTATGGTGATACCATTTTGTTTCTGTACTCTTGACTTGGTTTTACGATGTTTTGTCCCTTGAACAGTGATAAAGCAGTTCTTCACATTTGAGATTGGATTATCAGATACGAACAAGTCTTTTCATCTCTGTTTCAACAATATGCTGAAAAGTCACCAGAGCCCTGGCTTTTTAATTTTCTCACTCACTCACAAGTATTGGAGGTTGACAATTGTGTGCTAATGAACAAAATAACATAATGTTTAGGGACAAACAAGGACCTGTTAGTTCATATCAGCTGTCCTATCCCTCTAAATTATTACGAATTCAAAAAAAATCTTACCTATTATCCTTCATATGTTATCAAGCTTTCTCTTAAACTTGCTTAAATTTACTACCTTCACAACATCCAAAGGCAATCCATTATAGAGACCAACCACCCTTAGCTGAAGATGAATCCTACCTTGCCAAAATGTATATTTGTTCCCTAGTATTACTATTGTTGCCATTGAGTGTGAAAAACAGACGATGCATTAACGTCATCAGTTCTCTTTACAGTCTTAAATACCTCAATCAGATACCCTCTAACTCTTCTTTATTTTTCACTATTTATCCAAGGCACCATTCTAGTAACCTTACTCTGAAGTCTTTCTAACAATTCACTGTATTTTCTAAAGTAAGGGGCCCTATATAGAACACAATACTCGAAATATGGGTTAACCAGTGACCCATACAATGAAATTATAACCTCACTAGATTTGTATGCAATATTTCTGTAGATACAAACTAAAATCCTGTTTGCATTATCACTAGTTAGTAACATCACACTGCTTGGAATGGCTCAAGATACTGGTAAACCATTACACCAAGAGTAATTTCTTTTATGATAATTGTTAAGGTTATTCCAATCCAAGTTATACTTTTTTGGAACATGTAAAATTAGTGATTTTAACATAACGATGATCAAAATATTTTTATATTCATATGATATTTGTAAAAAAATTGTAATATTTCATTTTATTTTAGCTTTAATGCATTCATGCTTGCATTCTATGTATTTGATGGATGTTTTTATTTAGCAGTGCAGATTTTTCAGTTGTCTTGGTGTAAAACCATTCTTGTTTTTATAAATAGGTTGCAGTACATTACCCCTTGTCCATCATTATATCATGACAAGTTGAAAATTTTCAACCATATCTTTAGAATATTTAACTTTTTTTGTCACTTTTTGGATCAAATCTACTCAAACACAGCTGGGAGCTTAAACTAGAACTAGTTTTTTTGAAGTTAGCTTTCTTTGAATATTATGGTTGCATTTAAATTTCTTTATTTAAGGAATATAAACTGTGTTTAAATACATTTATTTAGTAAATACAATGTGATGCTTATTAGATAAAAGCACAAATATCAATCCATTTTCAGTATGTTATTTTAATGGGTGTGTAAACATTATGCAAATACAGTTTTCATTAAAACAAAAGAGCTCTTAATTTTATTTCAGTTTTGAATGCAATGCTTTAGATAAAATAATTTTGTTTGGAAGAAACAAATCTACAGTAAAATGTACTTTCCAGAAAGCCAATTTAATTTTCAATCTCATTTTATTTCAAGAAATCTACATCTTTCAACATAAGCTTATGAAAGTCATCTATTTCCATGGACTAGTAATACACATTTTTATTTGCAGAAAGTTGATTGTAAAATATTATGTTTTGGTTTGCTCAAAGTACTGACTCACATGGTTATTAGTATAGTGTTGTCACTATTTTGACAACAAGTGTTGTCATTTGTGTTTTATAATTCTGTGTTTTGTAATGATTAAAATTACTTCATAAAAGTTCTCTGGTAGGTCTGGTACCCCATGTGGGGTATAGAGAATAGCTTGGTACTAACATAATTCTGACAGTAAATATTTATTTTAAATAACAAGTCTTTCAAGTTAACATCTAGTGTTTGTTCATAAGTAATTAATAATTTATTTTTTCTTTAATATAACTTTTATCAGCAGTATTGGCTAGTGTATAATATTCTTAATTGTATTTTTATACCTTTATTATAGAGGTTTTATGTTTGCTCACTATGTGGATTTAGGTCTAATTAAAATTTTCTAATTTTTCTGGGCCATATTAATGCTTAAACAATGGCCATTATCAGTTGATGGAGCTACCTACAACATTCCTGCTATTTAAGGGTTAAACATTAGTGAGTTTGAGACTGAAAGAAGCATTAACAGCATGGGTACTCAACTTATGAAATAGTGCATTCTGATATTTTAAATAAGAATGTAAGGAAATTGTCAAATTATGTATGATATTGTTCAGGTAATTATAAAGGTGTTGATAAACTCTTGACTAAAATATATTGTTAGATATGCTGTGTTGCATAGTACTAAAGCACAAGTATGTTTTGTTCCTACTGCATTTCTTAGTTATTCATGTTAAGAATTAATGTAATTTTGATACCTTTAATACTTCCCCTTAATTTCAAATAGATATTTCTTGGAACAATGTATCTCAAGATGGCTAATATGGGTATTAAAACTTTTATTAAAATAAAGTAGAGAACAACATTTTGACATTATAAAGTCTTCTTCAGGTGAACAAAGAGAATTTGCAACTCAAATAAAAATGTGAAGAAGGTAGGTTGTCTTTAATCTCCTTGAGGTTTAATTTTTTTTTTTGTAAATCTAAATACATTTTAGTTACTAAGCTTAATAAAGTATATTAGAATTCTATGGTATCAGTATAGTTACTTATGATTTTTTGGTTATTCAACTATATATATATAAAACAAAAAATTGATATCCTCCACATGCAAAATTTTAAAAGGCTTAACAACTTGTGTCCAGCAACAACTGAGTTCAAAGTTTATAGCAAGAAGAGATAATTGTTTGCCTTACTTCTTATTTATTGTTCTGTATTTTAAGAAAAATAAATTTAATAATTTATTTCTCAAAATAGTAATAATCTATATACATATATAATACATTATAATTTAAATATGACTATATATTACAAAATATCAGTCCACTAAAACACAGCCAAAAGAGGGAAGATTGTTATTAGATACATGACATGAGTGCACTTGCACTGCATCAATGCAAGTTATGTAATGTTAGCTAGGCATAACTGGAAGGTCAATATAATAAAATAGAAAATAGATATTTTCACCGACTGTTAAATAAAGTGACATATGAAATCCGTTTTTCATCGTGTTTGTAGTTTGTTTTTTAATTTCGCGCAAAGCTACACGAGAAAGCCTCTGCGCTAGCCGTTCCTAATTTAACAGTGTAAGACTAGAAGGAAGGCAGCTAGTCATCACCACCCACCGCCAGCTCTTGGGCTACTCTTTTACCAACGAAAAGTGGGATTGATAGTTACGTTATAACGTCCCCACGGCTGAAAGGGCGAGCATGTTTGGTGTGACGGGAATTCGAACCCGCGACCCGCGGATTACGAGTCGAGGGCCTTAACCCCTTGGCCATTGTGAGAGTTAAAGTATAGTGAATTACAAAGTTTACTTTGTAATTATAGACATTGTAGAGTAAACATTATGAATTTATAATAAAAGGAATGCATTTTCTTGTAAACAATATATTTTATCATAATAAACAACAAACTAAAAATATATTTTGTCAAGAACTCTTTCTGTTGTTATTGTACAATTTATTTATTTATATAATGGAACAAACAATATTATGTCAAAGAGGCACGGAAATCAAATTTATAAGCAAAGAAATAAATATATGTTACGACATATTTGAAATTAGTTCATCATTCTTTCTACTATGTAGGAAAATTGTATCAATGTGATTGCACAGGCCAATGATCGTTTTTGTCTCGGAAGTTTTATATGTTCTATAGAATGCTGAGTGCGAAAATAATATTCATTTGTCTCCGTCATGTACAGGTTTTTCACAAAACGTCTTATGTACTCTTACATAAATCAATCATTTTGAATGAAATCGGGTCGCAATTTGTTATTCCTAAAATTTTTACAACCACAGTGTCTTATCAATCGTTCCAGAACCAAAACACAATAATAATAAAAAATGTTCATTAAGGTAAATGAAATAACTTGATCTAAGTTCGAGTTTTCCCGACTGGTAAAAACATTCCTTTCGCGACCGAATCTGTGAACACCACTCTGAAACAACTAACTTTGTTTTCATTCGAGTGCATACAAATACATTTTGTATTATATAAGGAAATCAGAAATTTCATACAGTTTTCATTCCGATACCCTTTCTAAGTCTATATCTATATTAAGATATCAGAAGTAGAATTCAATCAATCGTAGCGAAACTATTTTTCATTTTAGTTTGTTCTGAATGTCGCGCAAAGCTACGTGAGGGCTATCTGTGCTAAGCATCCTTAATTTAGCAAAGGGAAGGCAGCTAGTCATCACCACCCAACTCCTGGGCCACTCTTTTACCAACGAGGAGTGGGATTGATCGCATATTATAACGCCCGCATGGCTGAAAGGACGAGCATGTTTGGTGTTACGGGAATTCGAACTCGGCATCCTCAGATTATGAGTCTAGTGACTTAACCACCTGGCCATGCCGGGCCTTTTTAATTTTGAAAATAATATTTTAAGCAACGTATTTTGACTGACACTGTCTGTACTCATGGCTGATTGCTGCATGTCTGATCATAAAATGCTGTGTAAACTACTCTACTGTTAATAAACTGAGTTCAATCGTGTTACCCAATAAGTTTGTATTGTGTGTATTGATTGTGTTAAAAAAATGAAAATGGAATTTGTGACTTATTGATAAATATCTGTATACATTCGAACATGTCGTGTCTCATGAACATCATCGCAAACTAGTGATATACATATGTTTTTGTATGTGTGGCGCTGTTACAAAACTTTAAAATTCCAGGTAAAATCTAAAATAAACTGGCCGTGTGACGACGTGTATATTTCCTAACAATAGAATTTATCTAATCAGTCAATGATCATGATTATCAAACATGTGACTCATGTCAGAAACAAATTTAAAAAGACAAAAGCATATAGACTACATTCAGTCAACAAGGAACAAGCTCTATACGCTACGATGGATGTCTTATTGCAAATGTTTTCTGCTCTCTTATTTAGCCATTGAATTATACCACGTTTTATCGAGGTTGGATGATAGGACTGGAAGTGTAAGTATCTGTTTGTGTGGGTGGGTTTTCTGTACACAGTTGTGGTTACTTGTCTTGTTTGTTTGTTGATGAGTATGTCAAGAAATGATAGACTGTTTTGTCCTCTATTTCCATAGTGAGGTGGATTCCTATCTACGGAACTGAAATGTTCTAAGAACGGTGGTAAGTTTTCATGATCGTGGGACCAAATAACGAAGAGCATGAATTTAGTTGACTTAACGTTGCTTATTTTAAATTTAAACTGTTGTCACTAGCCCACTATGTTGAGTTTTTTTCAGCTCATTTTTTTTCTGGACGAATTCATTGTTAAGTACACATGTTAGAGCTTTCCTACAAAAACCTTTTTATTTTTATTTGGATTTAGTGCGTGAATTAAGAATTACAAAACTTATAATTAAAAAAAAATGAAAGGTTGTATTTTTTCAGGAACGAGTGTATTTATTTTATGTTGTATAATTCTTCACGGCAACCAAGGCTTTAAGACTTGATTGTTCTGCTTCATGTTTCTCAATGTTTCTCATAAAAAATATGAATCCCTGTCTCTGCTGCTTCAACTGGCTATTTGCTTGACCTGTTTACCTACGTTCATCTCTTGATAGGCCCGCCATGGACAGGTGGTTAAGGCACTAGCCTCGTACTCCGAGGGTCTCGGGTTCAAATCTCCGTTATATAAACATGCTTGCCGTTTCAGCTGTGGGGGTATTATAAAGTTTCGGACAATCCCATTATTTGTTGGTAAAAGAATAGCCCAAGAGTTGGCGGTGGGTGGTGATGACTATCTGCCTTCTGTCAAGTCTTACACTGCTAAATTAGGTACAGTTAGAGCAAATAGCCTTCGTGTAGCTTTGCGAGAAATTCAAAAAGCAAACAATCATCTATTGATACACAACTTGAGTTTATTGGATTGTTTGTAACTGACGCGTTTCTTAAGATTAAAAGTAATTTCTTATTCTAAATATTATTTTCGGGCAAACACAACTTAAACCACAACAAAACAATTTGGGATTGGTATCTACTTACAAGATAAAAATTCGAAACATTTTGTAAGGCCAAGGATGATTGCTTTCGCAATTAGACTCACTGTTACAAGCTTCTGTACGAGAAATATTTTCTTTTTTTATCGGATTCCACTTTCTTAACACGTTAACTAATGTACATGGAGATGTAACCTCGTGATAAATGTTATTTTAACGGAATGACGAACATAAATACGTAGAAATAACGTATAGTTGTCGTAGAGAACATCTTTTATCTATACACAAGCTCGAACCATCTACATCAGTTAATATGTTTGGTTGTTCTTCGTAAGCGAAATGCGGTGTAAATGTAACTATAAAAATATATTATACAAAATAATATAATGCAGTTATATTCTACAATGAATATATAATAATATGTATATATATATTCTATTATTTTACCACTCTGATGTGTGTTTTATTATTAGTAATAATAGTATGTATTATATATCGCAAATATATAATATTTGTGCGTGCGCAATGTTACACGAGAGTTAGTTCTGCTAGCCATCCTCAATATAACCGATAGTCATCAAAATCGACTGCCTGTGGGAATGACAATCACATTATAAGGCCTTCGGGGACTCGAACTCACGACTCGCACATCCTAACCACCTAGCGATGCCAAGCCATATAGTAATGCATTATAAAGAATATATCTATGATTTTCTTAACTAATTATCGGACATGAAATATAAACTACCAAGTTTATATGAATAGCTTGTATTATTAATTGCTTCGTATTAACCATGGAAAGTTGCTACTAGAACTGTCACGCTAAGGAATTTAATAAAACATTTCACACTACTCTCAAACTCAATTTTTACATAGAAATAAATTAATAAACATTCTAAGTTAATATTAAACTGAACCAATGTGACAAGTATTAAATAGAACAATATTATAAATAAATTCAAACATTACGAAGTATTACGTCACGGATAGTCAGCAAGTCATCATCGCAGATCGAATTACCTGTTTGTAATTAAGCATGAAGCTACATAATGGGGTATCTGTACTCTTCTTACCTCGGGTATCGAAACCCGGATTGTTGCTTTGTAAGACCGCAGACATCCAGCTGTGCCAATGGGGAGCACCAAACAACTTAATATCTGAGGTAGTGAACGATATATATATATATATATATATATAATATTTATGTATATATACAAAACTATATGATTGAAAAATATACAAATATATATATATAATTTACAAGTTATTATAATCAATAATCTCTATTGATAAAAATATCGCGATTATCGCTTTCATTGACTACAAATGGAGCGACGTTACCTGTAAACGTAATAATTTTTCAAACATATCATCGAACCCGGAATTATAAACATAGCGGCGATATGCATAGCTCTGCCTGTCTTCAGCTGAGGTTTAGATAAACACAAAATGTAAGTGCATTTCGTAATTTTAGAAAATCATTTTTACATAAGTATTCTTGTTTGCTTGAAAATTATACATTACACATATTTTATTAGTACGAAAAAATTATTTTAGCAAAATTTACCTTACAAATAGTGGGAATGAAGTTCTCATTAAAATATAGGCCCAGCATGGCCAGGTGGTTAAGGCACTCGACTCGTAATTCGAGGGTCCTGGGTTCGAATCCCCGTCATACCAAACATGCTCGCCCATTCAACCGGGAGGAGGGGGGCGTTACTGATCAATCCCACTATTGGCTGTTGGTGGTGATAACTAGCTGCCTCCCCTCCCGTCTTACATTTCCAAAATAGGGACTGCTAGCGCAGATAGTCCTCGTGTAGCTTTGCGCGAAATTCAAACTAAACCAGAGCACAAATAGCCTAATGCGTAGCTTTGTGATTAATTCCAACCAAACAAACACTTAAACTGTAGTTATTATTAACACTTGTTATTGTAGTTTAAAAGATTGTCTGAAAATCAAAGTTTGTGATCCTGTTGATTCTCTAAAGTGAACAGTCATAGTGGTATGCTTACTATTCAGATATCACACAAATCTGATGAGTTAATCAGAATTTTTAAAGACAGTGAAACTGTCGTCAGCATACATGTAATAGTATGAATTATATTGGACGGTACACAACCCTTGATTTTTCTTGAAAACAAAAACAGATTGGCAAGAGATAGAATCAGTCTTAGATAGCAGCACAATGAGTCTTATGACGTAACTTCCCATTCAGGAGGAAGTTGATTAACCTGAAAAACAAAAACTGTTTTGAGAATTTCCTGACAAAACTCAAAACTGCCATTTATATCCATTTGTAGTATATATATATATATTTAGAATGTCTACTAAACATCCAGCTAAAAGTATTGTATATTCCAATTTTAAATGTTATAATTATGACAGACATTCTTCTTTGTGAATTTTTAATCAATCCATGGAAGATTTCTGGAAGACTTCCTGATGATCTGATAATCCAATATAATTTTCATTGATAATATAATTATTTTTTCAGTAGTAACGAGTCTTGTTTTTTTTTTTTAATTTAACCTCCACGTTTATCAGAAAGATCATATTTTAAGTCAACAAATTTACTAGTCACAGTTTCACCAGATGTTCTTACATATCTCTGACAAAAATGGATATTATTTCAGATTTATACTTTCTGTTGATTATGGAAAGTTTGATAAATGTCGCTCATTAAATTATTTTGTTGCTGTAAATAGAATAATCTCTTTAATATAATTACGTTTTATTTTTTTATTTCTGGAATACTCAAAGTTTCTGTTTGGGTGGATGTAACCAAGGAAGAAATCTGTAAAGAGTTGTTACCAGATGATGTTCATTGGTTTTATGTAAGATGTGGTAAGTAAGGTTTTTGTCAGGAATACGAACAAGCTGATTTTATGTTTAAAGCCCGGTTTATTTTGAATTTCGCTCAAAGCTGCTCGAGGGCTATCTGCGCTAGTCGTCCCTAATTTAGCAGTGGGAAAGCAGCTAGTCATCACCACTCACCACCAACTCTTGGACTACTCTTTTTACTCTTTTACTAGCGAATAGTGGGATTGGCCGTCACATTATAATGTTACCACGGCTGAAAGGACGGCCATGTTTGGTGCAACGGGGATTCGAACCTGCGACCCTCGGATTTCGAGTCGAGTGCCTTAACCACCTGGTCATACCGGGCCGTTTGAGACCTGAAGAATAGCACAGAGTCTAGAAAATAGATTTAATGTGAAGTGTTACATAGTATGATCAGAATGGTTTTACTTTGCTTAAAATGAGATTTGAAGTCATCAAAATATTAGCTGGGATTTTTGAAAATTATGAAATCTTTTAAAAATCATTATAAGATTTTCCAGGTTATAGTAGTATTTCATAAATGGAATTATCTTATTAAAGTCCTTGAATTTAAAAAATGGCCCAACAGAAGATAATCATAGACATTTTCCTTCTCATATTATAGAATCTGAAAATAGCTTAATGATACTTATGTTTCTGGATGTTGAAATCTTGTAAAAGTCATGCTAGCATTGTGACTGCGTGTATGAATCTATATATTTATTTCAATCTCAAATTTTTATTGATCAGAAGTATAAGGAAATGAATTTCAGTCTATGTTGGAAAAATTATTAAACTTTCCAATTCCACCGAAAATTCTGAAAATGAGGAAGAAGCAGGAGTTGCTACTACTATTGAGGTAGAGGTAGCTTCCCCTGCAATTAACATTAATAAAACTAAGAAAATAAATGTAATAGGAGAAAAATCGAACACCTTGGTTGTTGATAAAGCAACTGAAAACATTCAAAACAATATAATGAAAAATCCCACAGATAGTGAGCCAGACTCTGACGATCAAGATGGCTTTACTACAGTTACATCTAAAAGAAAAAAAAAAGGAAAAAAAAAAAGAAATAATATTTTGCAAAAAGCCTTCACAATATTCAGTTATAATAGAAGGTATTCAGGTCACTACAATCAACCCCTACTTGCGACGTAGGTTAAACGCTGCAAGCCACATGTGTCCATTGCTAGTATCAAGCGTCTGCCCAGAGGCTGTGTCCTTGTTCAAGGGCAAGACGCTGCTGACCTAAATAGGTTAGTAAAAGAATGGCCAGCAGATGCATTCAAACCTGGTAAAATCAAAATCCACCTGCCAGGAAGTAAGCCGCAGCCTAAAGCTATTTCGTAAGAGGGATTCACCAAACTATAAACCTTGATACTAAAAACCCAAGAGTTAGACGAACAAAACATACCACATACCAACATTCAACGGATAATTTCTAAAAAAATACAAGCACCCACAAACCTTATACGAATCGATATAGATGACAGTTACAACATATTAAATCTTATCAATAATGGAATAATGCTTAGGTATAAAAGATACCAAGTGGAACAGTTAAAAACTCCGGCAATTGTAGTAACACAATGTTACAATTGCCAAAGATATGGACACGTTTCTGCTGCCTGCTTAGCAACACCGAGGTGCTGCGGCTGTGGCGGGGAACATCATATCTCTTAATGCAAAAAAGATAAAGAAACACCCAAATGTTGTAACTGTGGACAAACCTGCACAGCCAACTACAAAGGATGCGACAAATATAAACAAATAAAACAACGTATATATCAGATACGAACAGCTTCGTCAGAACAGGTACAATCAAGTACAAATAGACAACAAAAACAGACATAACAACAAAATCTAACAAACAGTGATGTCGAGAAAACCCACTTGTAGAGAAATATATATGCAAAAACGGCTCGTTTGGGTTAAAAAATATTTTACATAGATGACCGAAGAAGGTCGAAACGTTATTCGCTCTTCTATGTAAAATATTTTCTTAACCCAAACGAGCCGTTTTTGCATATAAAATCTAACAAAACAACTAAAACCACATATGCGCAAATATTAAAAGGAAACAAACCCCCAAAACAGTAAGAACAGAATATTATTACTCAAGAAAATAACACCTTAAAACAAACACAAAAACCTCAAGAAAACAGCACCACATTCCAAGAAACAAATGCTAACACACCTGATAAAACAAGCCTTATGACTACCATAATCAGAAACATATCTACAGAATTCGTAACAGAATACACAAAACCAAACCAAACAAACAACTGTATAGGCTAATTAATATGCTAAAAAAACACATCACACCACACATGCCCTACATAATATCAACACTTACTGGTTACATGCTCACAGCATAATGTTCACAGTAGTATATATCAACATCCAAGGTGCAATAGCTTCCAAGAAACATGAAATCGAAGACCTAAAAGAAGAAACTAACCCCCACATTATAATAGTAAGGAAAACTCTAATATACAATAACAATAGATTTAAAATACCAAATTACACAACAATAAGGAAAGACAGAATAAACAAAAATGATGAAAATAGAGGCATTATGCTGCTCTACAAAACGGTACTATCAGTTACAGAAATAACATTGAGCAGTAACAACGAACATGTTACAGTGGACATCCTGCAAAGAAACAAAACAAAAGTAACTGTAGCAGGAATGTACTGCTCACCAAATAAGCAAATAGATATAACATTACTCAACAACATCTTTTCCCACAACTATAACTCTATAGTTATGGGAGACCTAAACAGTAAAAAATGTTAACTTTGGATGCAGGAGCACAAATAACAATGGTAGAAGTATCTTACAATTCATAGATGACAACAATATTGTTTTATTATACGATACCACCCATACACACATAGCGTATACCACTAACTCCAGTGACATACTAGACCTGTGTATGTGTACATATAAACTGAGCCAGAAACTAATAAAATTCAAGGTGATAAAAGATGTTGATAGTAATCACCCACCAATATGTTGTGTCTTCGATCTTGCGCTCCATAAATATATAACACTTAGGAAAGAAAAATTTAATTACAGTAAAGTAAATTGGCAAAATTATAAATAGGAATTAGACAACCTATTACCTAATAAAGTTATAAAAGAAGTTAAAACCCATATTGAAATGGATAACTACTGTCAAACAATAACGGAGTGCCTTCAGAAAGCAGCAAAGAAAACAATACCAAAACAACACCATAAAACAACAAACAACACATGGAAACCCACTACATAAATAAGCAACCTAATCAAAAAACGAAGAGAATTAAGAAGACAGTATATGATAACAAGAGACAGGGAAACAAAAACATAAATAAACAATATAAGAAATCACATCAGAACACAAATAAAACAACAAAAATAAGATAAATGGAACAACTTCTGCTCAAAACTAAATGATAAAACTGACCCGAAAAAATTCTGGACACACCTTAAAAGACTCATCAACGAAAATACAGTCACAAAAAAATATCCTGCACTCGAACATAATAATACAATAACATACACAAACAAAGAAATATCCTGCATAATACAATAGCATACACAAATAAAAAACATCCTCCACTCGAACATAATAATACAATAACATACACAAATAAAGAAATATCCTGCACTTGTACTTAATAATACAATAACATACACAAACAAAGAAATATCCTGCATAATACAATAGCATACACAAATAAAGAAATAATCTGCACTCGAACATAATAATACTATAACACACACAAATAAAGAAATATCCTGCACTTGAACATAATAATACAATAGCACACACAAATAAAGAAATATCCTGCACTCGAACATAATAATACAATAGCACACACAAATAAAGAAATATCCTGCACCCGAACATAATAATACAATAGCATACACAAATAAAGAAATATCCTTCACTTGAACATAATAATACTATAGCACACACAAATAAAGAAATATCCTGCACCCGAACATAATAATACAATAGCATACACAAATAAAGAAATATCCTTCACTTGAACATAATAATACTATAGCACACACAAATAAGTTTGTTTGTTTTGAAATTTTGCACAAAGTTACTCGAGGGCTGTCTGTGCTAGCCGTCCCTAATTTAGCAGTGTAAGACTAGAGGGAAGGCAGCTAGTCATCACCACCCACCGCCAACTCTTGGGCTACTTTTATCAACGAATAGTGGGATTTACCGTCACATATAACGCCCCCGCGGCTGGGAGGGCGAGCATGTTTGGTGCGACTCGGGCGCGAACTCGCGACCCTCAGATTACGAAGCGCACACCTTAACGCGCTAGGCCATGCCAGGCCCCCAAACAAATAAAGAAATATCCTGCACTCGAACATAATAATACAATAGCACACACAAATAAAGAAATATCCTTTACTTGAACATAATAATACTATAGCACACACAAATAAAGAAATATCCTTCACTTGAACATAATAATACTATAGCACACACAAATAAAGAAATATCCTTCACTTGAACATAATAATACTATAGCACACACAAATAAAGGAATTTCCTGCACTCGAACATAATAATACAATAGCACACAAAAATAAAGAAATAGCCGAAGTTTTCAAAGATCAACTTCAAAATACATTTAAAACTCACACTGATCCAGATATGAATACATATTTCTACAATAAAGTCACTAATCACATATTAAACAATAAACATCAATTTGAACCAATTTTTCCAATAAACATAACTGAGACAAACACAAGACTTGTCACAGATTATGAAAACACGTTACTAGCAAATGAAATATCCCTACAAGAACTACTTGAAGCAATAAAAAAACACATAAAACAAAGCTCCAGGTGAAGATGAAATACAAGCTATCCTTCTGAAAAAGGGCACTCCAAAATTGTTTAATCACCTAAAAACAGTTTTTAACTTATCTCGGTCCTCAGGATACATCCCAGTTTCTTGGAAGCTTGCAAATATATTAATGTTTCATAAGGAAGAAAATCCAGCAAATAAATCTAATAGCTACCGATCAATCAGCCTGACCAGCTGTATAGGCAAAATTCTCGAAAGAATAATCAGTAATAGACTCTCCACATTCTTGGAGATAACATCAAAATTACCGAAAGAACAAAATGGAACTACCGCGAGGAATTATTCGCTGGTTATCTAACTTTTTGGAAAACAAAAAATGTAGAGTAGATGTTGAAGGAACTTTTTCTGAATACTTTACTCCTGAAGCTGGTGTCCCTCAGGGAGGGGTGGTTAGCCCTAAACTCTTCATCATGTATGTAAACAATATGTCACTGGGGGATCCGAATCATGGATTCTCTTCACAGTTCGCAGATGATGTGGCAGTCTGGAAAAGTGCCGCAACACCAACGATAGCAGCCACCAACATACAACCGCAACTAAATATCTTTCCATATAAAATGTGCAATGTAAATATATAACATTTCACCTATTACAGTTGAGAGCACGCCATCTTGCACATACTATTATATAATCAAAGGTACTCCACAAATATCAAAGGTTCACTAATAGCTTTTTCTTTCTTTCTTTCTTTCATCCGGCCACCACACATCTCAATTAAGCAGCTTTGTTCTAACCCCATCAATATGACTTTCTTGGCGAAGCCTCTATATGCCACTTTATTGAAAGTTTCTCAAGTAACATATCATTTCTGATGGACAACAAGCGACCATTTGGTCCTTTAATGTCGAAATAATTTTCGTGATTCAAATTATTATGCATCAAATGCATTACCTCGAAGTTATTATAATTAAATGCAACTTGCCAGATACTTGTCCAACTTTACAATTAATCCAAGTCACTCTGTTGTAACTAAGCTATAAAAAAAAAAGAAACCAGTGTTTAATATTACCAAGAAACTGTAATAATTATGATGACGAGAAGCCCACTTGAAGTAAAAATGTATCTCGAGACGTCTGGTATGGGTATTAACACTTTAATTAAAATAAAGTACAGAACAACGTTTCGACCTTCTTAGCTCATCTTCAGGTTGACAAAGTATTTTATAAGTAATGTTGGTGTTATGTTATTTAGTGCAGTTTTGTATAGTATGGATTTTAGTTTTAGGTTTAAGGTTTTCAAATGAATTTAGTGTTTACTGAAATGTCATGTTATACGTTTTTCCAAATGTTCGTTACTTTTCGCTAATATGAGAAATATATGATATGCAACAGTGTAAGGTTTTATAGTTTGTTGTTTCTTTGAATGTATTATTCTTTTTCGTTGTTGACTATGTTGTTGGTCTAATTTTGTGTGCGTATATTTTTTTCAACGATTATTTGAAGGAAATTTGTTGGTGTTGATGAAGTGTTGTCTTACTTGGGTGATTTCATCATTAATTTTAACGGGTGGGCATAGTTTTGTGGCTGTATTTATTTCGTTTCTTAATATGTTGAGTTTTTTTTTTTTTTTGTTTCATGTGCTGAATAAATACCAATGCTAGGAACTGCAGTTTATGAACCAAGTGAGTGGTGATTGTTCATTGATTCTTCCAAAAGAAGTCTAAAAGGTGTTATCTTTCACAATGGTAACACATATCCATCTTTTCCTATTGCTCAGTCGGTTCACTTGAAGGAAACGTACGAAAATCTTGCACACGTTCTTAATGAGGTAAAATACAAAGAACATGATTGGCTACTTTGTGGAGACTTAAAACTCCTTTGTATGTTGTTGGGTCAACAAGCCAGTTATACAAAGTATAATATATATATATACATATATGTGTGTGTGTGAGTCTAAACGGAAAAGCAGACGATAAAATCAGCACTGGATAAAGAAGCAACGCTCTCGTAGAGTCAGCCTGCCTGATGATAGGATCGAAAAACAGTGAATTTGGAACTTTGGTAACCTCCACTTCACATAAAACTGAGCTTGAGTAGACAGTTTGTAAAGGCCTTAGATGAAGATAGGGACAATTTCACATATCTAGGTGAACAATTCCCAACTCTTTCAGAAGAGAAACTTAAAGAAGAGATTTTTGTTTGGTTTTACATTAGTAAGTTTATTTTGGATTAATAGTTCAATAGGACGCTGAGGAAAGTTGAAAAAAAAGTGAGTTGCCTTTAAAGAAATTATTGATATTTTTAAGAAACTACCAGGACCCATATTACGATAATTTTGTAAATACATGCTTGATATGTTGGGTTGTAATATAAGCTTGAAAGTTCCTTCCTTAAACCAATATACTGACTAGTTCCGTGAAAATCACGGTGCCATCACAGAGAAAGAAGTAGAAAGACTTTAGGAAAATGAAGAAGAGATATCTCTGATTATTACTGGTCAGTGAAACAAGTCACTCCAGACACAACACATAAGAGAACGAACACAACACGTAGTTTTTACCAAAAAATCAGAAGGAACAAGAGTGCATAATTGTTTTTCATTAATGTTCCTCCTTTTCCTTCAGTGTGTTTTATTTTTGTTAAGAAGCATAATAATAATAATGTTTATTGTCTAAAACAAATTAATGTTTTGATCTCAGTAAGACTTTTTCTTTTCCCATTTGTAAAAAATCTTCACTTGATAGAAAAAAGACACATTAATATTAGTTTAGAAATATGTTATTAAAACAAAAGAGCTTTTATATTTGTACCTGTGTTATTATTATTATTTATTATTTTAATTATCCAAGTAATCAGTATTACGTTTATGTTTGTTTTTATTTAAGCACAAAGCTATATAAAGGGCTACCTGGGTTTTGCTCAGTTTGGACCTTACAAGTTTGTATTTTTTTATTTCACGTTTATTTAGCTTTAATAATCGATGGAGTGAAGAAGGGATTATGGTTCAAGTCTTATTTTAACTCCTATTGTCATGAAACTTGCTCACCCTTTCTTTGATATGACAAAAGCTCCGCTCCTGAGGATATTTGTCATTGTTACCAGTTTTGAACTGCTGACTAGAAGGAATACAGCTGGTTAGGAGCACATACCATTACCTTTATTTTGTTTGTATCTACTATAGTTTAAAGAATACTGTACTAACTAATTAATTAACTAATGAAGCCATAAACTAATCAATTAACAAATACTACTAATTACCCAACTCTCTTTATTATGTTGCCTGTACATTAAACACATATTTTTCGATATATTAGCTGTACGTTCTAATAGTTAATTGAAATATATATTTGAAAATGCCACTAAAATAAATTAATTTTGTCTCAACTTGAACTTTTGAATTCCTTGAAAAGTTATCAACAGATCTTTGCAACTTGATCCTTAGTGAGCTCCTTGGATATGACTTAGTCATGTTTCAGTTGCTAAATGATGACATCTAAACCAGTTGTTTACATAGTTATCTGATTTCCAGTTTTCTTTCTAAGTAAAAAATGATAGAAGGAAAATTTGTTTTCCTGTTCACTCAATTCTTAAGATCACCATTTTCTTAGCTTTTTAGATAAAAGGAATTTTGGTTAAGTAAATAGGTTATTGGGAAACCATAGCCTACAATATCCGCACTGAGCCTAAGCATACTCCTATAAAAGTTTTCTAATTATTTCAACCACTTTAAAATGCATATTAATCCAATTGAATATTTATGGACTGAGATAAGCCGATTAACGAAAAATCACGAGTCAGACTCGGAAGATGAACTTTTTGAAGTATTCAAAGAAGGATGATAATCAGTTATTCAAGAATATCTTTACAAACTTATTGAAAGTATGCCATGTTGTTGTGAAGCAGTAGTAAAGTCCAAAAGGATGTCAACTAACTATTAAGTTGTGAAACTGGTTTCTGTTATTTTGAGTTTCATTTTTACCTTTGATTATTGCAGACAAACGTGGTTGATCATTTTGTAGGCTAACTGGAATAAGATCTGAGAAAGTACAGCAGCTGTGCAACACATTTTATGAGAATATGTAACTACAATCATGAAAAGTTTAGGTATTCACGAAAGTTAGTGTATAATTAAGATTTGAAATCATATTCGAACATATCTTGTCGAGTGCATTCTGAAAACATATAGTTTTACATATTTTTCTGTTGTATAATATATAACAAATTAACAATATTTTCAAGAGGGCCATATTTTGCCCCCCCCTTCCAATGTAATTTGAGTAGTTATGAATTAATTGTTGCTACATTACTGGGTCATACTACTACAAAATTCTAAGATTTTCTCCTTATTCTAATTGTGTATTATTACATCACAATCTCTAGTAGTGTGTAGAACGTTCTAGACCTCTGTCAGGATATAAATGCACGTCGAAAATGTATATCAAACGACAGGTCTAGATGGCGTGTTTGTGAGTTTAGCGAAAAAGAGCATAATAGTGGTAATATTTCTAGTATTACAAGTTGTATTTTAGTAACAAGAAAATAATTCGTCTCGTCAAGTTATGTTATAAATTAATTGAACTAACCTCTGTGGACTTTGACAAAAATTGAATTGTTTAAACTTTTGGATGCAAATGTGGTAATCAACAGTTATAGTTGTGATTTTAAAGTGTCATTATTATAGACTGTATTTAAATAACAGAGCAGGAAAACAATAACTCGCTTTGTCAAATTGAGTTCTATAGGAACTGATGCAGACTGTGTGGACTTTGGCGAAAACGAAACAATTACTTGGAACTATGGGTACAACTGTTATAACCAACAGTGTAACAAATATTTGTATATATATGTGAGATTTTTAATGTATTAAAACAAGTGGAATGTGCGCTGTTTGTGTATTGTTGAAATTCATGAGCAGCAAGTCACAGAACTTTTACTGTAAATAATCCAGTCAATACATAAAATCTGAGTGTGGCAAGTCTGACAGGATCTATAGTGATACACAGCAGTATAAGTATATATAAACAGCAGCTGTAAAGAGGCCTGCATAGGCAAAGCTATAATAATGGCAAAAATATTGTAGAGGTCACAACAATAGTATATAACTAATCAAATAATCCAAATCCTTTTGTAACGATAGCATCATCCTCACAGCCATTGGCATTCAAATTTTAATGTCATCACCAAATATAAATAATCTCTTGATGATTCATTCATTTATGCCACTGATATAAGTGAAAAAGAAGAAAGGTCCTTAGGTACCTCACTTGTCACATTAATACTGATTAACTGAAGAACCAACTATTTTTCCATACAGCTGGTTTTCTCTCCAATGAACCAACCTATCTTTTTAACTAAACTTTTATACAGCAACTTGTCAAATGCTTTCTGAAAATACAGATATATCACATCCACACTTGTACCCTAATCTGTAACAATATTCAAATAATGTCAAAAGATGAGTAAGACTTGCCCTCAGTGAAATCATGCTCACTACAGTGAAATCATACTTACTACAGTGAAATCATGCTTACTACAGTGAAACCATGCTTACCACAGTGAAATCATGCTTACTACAGTGAAATCATGCTTACCACAGTGAAATCATGCTTACTACAGTAAAATCATGCTCACTACAGTGAAATCATGCTCACTACAGTAAAATCATACTTATTACAGTGAAATCATGCTTACTACAGTGAAATTATGCTTACCACAGTGAAATCATGCTTACCACAGTGAAATCATGCTCACTACAGTAAAATCATGCTCACTACAGTGAAATCATGCTCACTACAGTGAAATCATACTCACTACAGTGAAATCATACTTACTACAGTGAAATCATGCTTACTACAGTGAAATCATACTTACTACAGTGAAATCATGCTTACTACAGTGAAATCATACTTACTACAGTGAAATCATGCTTACTACAATGAAATCATACTTACTACAGTGAAACCATGCTTACCACAGTGAAATCATGCTTACTACAGTGAAATCATGCTTACTACAGTAAAATCATGCTTACTACAATGAAATCATGCTTACTACAGTGAAATCATGCTTACTACAGTGAAATCATGCTCACTACAGTGAAATCATGCTCACTACAGTGAAATCATACTTACTACAGTGAAATCATGCTTACTACAGTGAAATCATGCTCACTACAGTAAAATCATACTCACTACAGTGAAATCATGCTTACTACAGTGAAATCATACTTACTACAGTGAAATCATAAAATATCTTAAATAACTTTGTATAGCATTTTAAATGATTCTCATAAGCTTTTCTTACCACTGTTTTAAGATTAGTTGAAATATAAGTACTGGGACAATATCTATCATCTCCCTTGGACAGGAGTATAGTATTATATTACATCCAATCTCCTGGCGTCTTCCCATTATTCAAGGACTTAGAAAACCAATATTAAATTTTTAACTTTTTTAAAACTAAACTCAGAATTAATTTCACCATCTTGTTCAACCTTCTTTTCATTTTTCAACTTTTCAAGATGAGAAATATTGTGTAAATGTTAATTAGTAAAACTGAAGATAATATCAGTCTTCCTGCATCAATCCTCAAAGGCCTTATTCCTATTTTAACATTTTGCTTGCCCTTCATGTATTTTAAAAACAAAACAAAAAAAAACCTACTATCATTTTTTATATTTTAGTCAACTTGCTTTTATTTAATTTTTATTCATTGCCTATTTTCTCATTTGATCTTTTATAACTCTCGAAATCTTACATTATTGCAGTGGTTTTAAACTCATATTTATAATGCTTTTCAATTTTATTATTTATATCCTTTGAGAGTATTAAATAAGTAATGGAAGACAGCGCCCTCATCAGTAGATGTGTGTTAGTATAATATTTATAATATACTATACTTTCATTATCCTAATCGTGATACATTTTAAGTTATGAGGCAAAAACTACTCACGACGCAGGGGTACGAACACTTTCTGTTGTAACTGTATGTACCGCATTTTACGCCTTGTAAGCAGTTACATCGTGGAAGACGCACCCTTTGGAAAGACAATTCTAAGAACAAATATTTCGACTCAGCAACCAACACCTACTGAGTAAAGACGGTCAAATACATCATATTATTCATCGCATATTGACAATATTAGTTAAACTGAATGTTTTATGTTCTTGAAAACACTTGTAATTGGTAAGTAATAAGATTACGATCTATATGAAAGGTCGTTTTGAGTTGACCCTAAGCTAACCTCTTGCCTTAATCCATCACTTTTGTCATGGAAGACGTATGGAGATTTTTCAAGGTATTTTTTAAAGAAATAAGAACGTCTTACAAGGCGTAAAATACAGTAGTTAAGTTTTCACAAATTGGAACAAATTCCTAAAGATTTTGACAACTGATCCAGATATACACACGTGACTTTGTCATCGAATAAAGGAATGTTTCATCATACTTCTACATTGTGTTTAGTTTATTTATTTCTCACACTCAATAAGGCTCAGATAATAATGTTGTCACTCACCCTGCCTTTCTATCTATGTGTACCTGTGAGAAATGAAACTGGAAGTTTTAGAGAGTCTATGGTTGACATCATTTAGAGCTACCTAAACTCGGATTTTGTAAATAAAACCTCAACGCTCAGCGCATTGTTACACAAAGAAAGTAGGGCACAAATTCGTCTTCAATAACCGCAAGCTGGTGAGAAAATAGACAGTACCAATTTTGCAAAACAAACCTAGGAAGAAAGAAGGCCTCCATACCTAAGATCATTTTGAGAAAATAGAATGGTAAACTACCCAGTTGTTTATTCTTGGTATTAGAAATGAATTCAGTAAAGTTTTCACATGTTTCACTACAACGTTTATGTTCAGAGCTAAATATCTTGTACAAATTTTTAATATGTATTACCCCAATATCTTAATAAAATCAATTGTAACAATGAAAGTATCTGGTTTAATATTGGACTTTATTAAACACGTTTTGTATAATTTACGTTATGTGTATATCTGTTGTAGGTGGAAAATCATAAAAAGGGCAGCGTAAGGAAAATGAATAGCCCATATAGTTGTTTTGTTGTTAAAAACATAACCATAATAAATTTTTAGATAGTGGATTACGAGAGAATAGTCGAGTCATTCGGGGTGAAGTCTGTGAAGAAGAGTTATTGCCGTGACAGTAAGCACCCACAAAAGATTTGTCAGCAGTTTAATCATTGTTAAATATTTATGATTATGATGATCATTATGACAGGTACAATACATAATGCAGTCATTTAAGTTATTATCACTGAGGTTTATACACTTTAGCCTTTGTCCTGTTGCATTTATGTATATTTTGAAATGTTCTATAAAAATATATTCTACTATTTTGAAATCCATAAATTTTGGCTTAATCAAGTTAATGTTGCTGTGCAAACTGAAAACAATTCAATCCAATCGTACAGTACAAAAGATTTGTTTGTGTGTGTGTTTGTGAATTTCGCGCAAAGCTAAACGAAGGTTATCTGCGCTAGCCGTCCCTAATAATATGATGGAGGAAGTATTACATGCATTGTAAGGAATGAAAAATGGTAAATCTCCCGGTCTCAATGGCTTCACCACAGAATTTTTCCAGATTTTTATGCCTCTTATCGTGGACGATTATGTTAAGTTGTTAAATCAGATGTACTCGCAAAACCAGCTACTACCAGTTATGAGAAACGGGTTAATAGTTTTGCTCCCTAAGGAAGGCGACAATATTACAGGGTGGCCCGTAAGTCTCTACCCATCCATATATCTTATGTATCCAGTGTATCTGTGTGCTGTCCCTCATTCTCGCTGCACTCATGTACCAACGTGCTTGTCACAATACGCTCTTTAAGTGTAAATGGGCTTACATTGGCCATATTTCTCTGAAAAAAGAAACAAATTTATAATATATGTGTAATTGAATATAACATAATAACATATGGATGGGTAGGGACTTACGGGCCACCCCGTAGATTACAAAACTGGAGACCATTAACTTTGCTATCTCTGTCGTACAAAATTCTATTCCGTGTTCTGGCCTTGCATTTGTCAAGTGTTATTGCTAATGTCGTTTCTATAGATCAAACATGTTGTGTTCCTGGTTGGGATATCATTACCACTCCACTGATGTTACGTTCTGTAATGGAATATTTGGATTTAGAGAATGAGGGTGAGATTCTCGTCTCTGTTGATCAAATGCAAGCATTTGATAAAGTTGTTCATTCATACATGTTTGCAGTTCTTTCTCAAATGGGCTTCGGTCCCAACTATTGCAATTGGATAAGATTATGTTATACCAATATCACTGGTCTCGTTAAATGTAATGGATATCCGATAAAGGAATTTATTTCTTCTAGAGGGATAAGACAGGAATGCCCTTTATGTTCTCTGTGTGGAACCTTTCAGAGAAGCCTTGGTACATAACCCACAAATTCGAGGTATTTCTCTCAAATACAATAATATCTGTTCGATTTCACTGGTATACATGCATGCTGACAATATTCAGATAACAGTGTCTAACGTTCACTGCCTTATTGCCATACAAGAAACGGGCATCTGATAGCAAAGTAAACTGGGAAAAAATAAAGGTATGTGGTTGGGCTCATTAGCTGATAACCAGGAATTAAAAATGGGTAAACTGACTGTTGGAAATGGCTCTTTAAAAATTTTGTGTATTCAGTTCCAAACAAATGCGGCAGAAATGTATGATCTGAACCGGAGAGAATTATGTCAGAGAATAACACGCATATTGGTTGCTTGGAGATATCGGAGTCTGCCATTGAAAGGCAAAGTTATGGTTGTGAACTCGTTAGCTTCCAGTACTATTTGGTATTACCTGATGGTCTTGCCGATGGAAAACAGGATTTATCTGACAATTAAGCATGATATTTTATGGTTTATATGGAATGGTGGGGTACATAAAGTGTGTTATGAAGTTTTGGTATCTTCGAAAGACAAAGGTGGTCTCATTTTAACAAACGTCAGGATGAAAACGGCGGCGTTTAGGTTAAAATGGTTCTTCAGATTATAACACATTTCCATCTCTGTCCATCTTTTAGACAAATATGGTGATTTAAATCTTAAGCATGATGTGTGGTATTGTGACATGACACATGATGAACAATCCTGCATTTTATTGTGAAGTATTAGAGTCATGTAAAACGCTCTTTGGGTGTCGTCGAATCTTCCCAAATAACACAGAAATTGCTCTGTGGGTTGGGCTTTCTTCTCGATGTTCTTAATCTCGTTGTCTTCATCAGATAATGGAGAAGATGAGGACTGAAGAAGCAAAGTTAAAAGAGCACCAAATAAAAGAATCCCTCGTCCGGTTTTCATGTTGATTCTTTACGAACTATTAAATAAAATAATTTAGAAAACAACCGATTTTGTTGTTGGTTTTTTCAAATATCATTCCTTTAACGTGACTTCCCAAGACTTTAAAGAACAACGTCACAGAAAATTGATTTTATAAATCTAACGTTTAATTTGTAATACTGTATAATGTGTAATTAAATGTAACTTTAAACAACAGTCGTTGTGCTTGTTATCTGATGTTTAAATAAAACGTTAAGCAATAGGTGTAATTCTTTTTGATATTTAAACGTAAAATAGGACAATATCTTTAGTGCTGTCTTGTGTTTAAATTATAGTAGGTGTAACATCATGCACAATTAAAATTGATTCATTGGACATTTGAAAAAGACGTAAACGTCCGACTTAAATAACATACAGATATATATATAGTCAACTATATTTGATATATAATAAATCATGCATATTTTAACACTGATAAAAAGTTTAATAGTAACCGATTGTTTGAATTTTATCTGTAAAAGGCATTAAAATGATAGTTGTAATTATAAACAATCCCCAAATACGAATAGTAACAGTAACATTAAAAATCAACACTAAACTATTAAAACTTGGAATGTATTTGTTCTATAGACTCCAGCCGAATTTACTTACCCATATAAAAACAGAAGAAATCAACACAGTGCAATTTCAACAACTTTAACAGTAAATGAGTTTAAAAATATTAAATGTTCGAACAAAGAACAATTTTAAAAGACAAGAAATAATGATTGTACCTACTGAAATCTGCAGTGATGTGCGCGGGTAATCAGTATTGCATGAACTTTAAACTTGTGCTAAGTTCTTCAAGTTTTATACGTCACACTGACGTACAGGTAGTGTAAATTGGTAAGTTGCCTACATCCTATTAACGACATAAAGGCAATGTAGAAAAGACAGGCTGAGCTTCTTGACATGTGATTGTTTAAAATCGGGATCATTGTAGAATAGAAAACTTCCAGAGGCATTTTCAAACAATAAATTAAATCATAGATAAATCGGCAAAATTTATTTTAAGAAAAGGAATAATCGACGGAAACTTTAAACAATGAATGTATTTCTGCTACACGTGTGTAGTACGTTATATTTACACGAGCCCCTGTAACTTTAAACAATGAATGTATTTCTGTTACACGTGTGTAGCACGTTATATTTACACGAGCCCCTGTAACTTTAAACAAAGAACCGTCACTAGGTGAGACAGCAGTAAGTTTCCGAACTTACGATGTTAAAAACCAGGGCTAGATATTCCGCGTTGGACACAGCAGATAGCCCAATATTGCTTTGCTCTAAAGCAAACATATTAAATAAAGAATCAAACACTAAATATAGGAAGATATCTTAAATGAACAAGACAGCCATTCTCTAAATCAACACCCTGGGTACCAATCTACCAATCCTACAGTGTTAATTAATCTGCCATCATGTGACTTCTTTGTTCGATACTATATATATATATATTCCCGTGTTTGTGAAAACTAGTTGAAATTGTTCATGACATAGTCTTGTCGAAACGTTGTGTGTTCATAACAAAGTTTTCTTCATTACCTATCCAAATCGTCTTTAAACGTTTAAAGTCAAAAATGTGTTGTCAAGAACGAGTGAGGGGTAAGAGAGACTACGAAAGCTTGTCCAGGAAATTTTATTTGGGTTTTAAGGGATATTTCTTTATATCTAGGAAGCGGTTAAGTGTAGTATGAACATACAAAGTAATAACTTGTAACACACGTACATTTCAGTGTAGAAGGTTAGAGCTGTAATCGGCACCTTTTATTATGCCGTTTATTCATCCCTAATTTAGCAGCGTAAGACTGGAGAGAAAGCAGCTAGTCATCACCACCCGCCGACAACCCTTGAGTTACTCTTTTATAAACGAAAAATGGGACTGACCATCACATTTTAATGCCCCCCACGGGTGAAAGGGCGAGCATGTTTGGTGCAACGAGGATTTGAACCCGCGATCCTCAAATTACGATTCGAGCGCCTTAACCGCCTGGCTATGCGGGCCGTTTCTGTTAAACCGGTTTACGTTGTTCAAGAGTCAGCTTTAAAATTAACATCATCAGAATGTTTGTAATATTTTGTAACTGCAAAATATATTCTTTGACAACGTAAACAAATGGTAGGAAACTGATTCTAGAGCCTTACATGAGCTTTCAGGACCCCTCGCCTGGTGAGATCCGGAAAAACCGCCCCTGAAAAAACAATAAACCGTTTATGGTTCTCAACATTTTAGCTCCTTTCACCAAATTAAAATTTGTTTCTACGCAAAAACGTAATCACATTTTTTTAATTTTTTTTTTAGATTTTAGTTGTTAATTTTGTTTGTTTTGGAATTTCGCGGAAAGCTACTCGAGAGCTATCTGCGCTAGCAGTGTAAGACTAGAGGGAAGGCAGCTAGTCATCACCACCCACCGCCAACTCTTGGGCTACTCTTTTACCAACGAATAGTGGGATTGCCCGTCACATTATAACGCCCCCACGGCTGGGAGGGCAAGCATGTCTGGTACGACCGGGATTCGAATCCGCGACCCTCGGATTACGAGTCGAACGCCTAAACACGCTTGGCCATGCCGGGCCAGTTGTTAATTTAAAACTGAATCTATCTAACATTCAGTGAGAATGGTCTTGGAACAATGCCTACATGACGAGCACGATAAATTTATTGTACGAATTGAACAGAAACAAGAGGTTTGAAAAGACATTAGCAGTACATACATACCAACAAGTTTCTATACGTTCAATTATTATTTATAATAACTGTAAATTTATCGCAGAAGTTAGTAGCCTGGCAACATGAGTTGCAGCTTAACAAATGCTACTTTATTTTGTATATGTGAGTTTGTTAAAGGTATGTCACTACATAGCTCAGTGATGTAGCGTTACATTTGTTTCTGTTGGTGCAAAATTATATCCTAATCATTTTCTGTGCCTTGAATAATATATATTCACATATAGGCTGTATTTTAGACAAGACATTTAAGTTGTTTATAATTTCTAGTAAATTGTGAACCAAATTTACATAATGAACTAGTATATGTCAGTTATAAATATTTAACTGGTACATTATCTGTATTTATAAAGAATCTCTACACCAAAAAATATATATTATTTATATATATTTTGAAATCGTAATTTTTAACATGAAGTTTATTATTTTTCATAGCTTTTATTTTTGTTTGTTTTGAATTTCGCGCAAAGCTACACGAGGGCTATCTGCGCTAGCCGTCCCTGATTTAGCTGTGTGAGACTAGAGGGAAGGCAGCTGGTCATCACCATCCACTACCAACTGTTGGGCTACTCTTTTACCAACGAATAGTGGGATTGACCGTCACATTATAACGCCCACGCCTGATAGGGCGAACATGTTTTGGTGTGATGGGGATTCGAACCCGCGACCCTCAGATTACGATTCGAATTTTCATAGGTATACGTACAGTGCAAGTTTATTTGATAAATACATACACTTGAATCACACCAAACCAGCTTCACATCTCTTTGAACATTTTTTGGGATACAAGGAAAGATATTTACACATTCGTTAGCTGATCGTTTAGATATTTAGGTGAAGGACTCTAGTTGGTTTAGGATTGAAATATTATTATAACTAACTTGTTTTTAGTTATCTCTCTCTTTCAGGCTCTGCTGTGGTTTTTGAAATAAGTCTACTCACAAAAGGATTTATTTTTAAAAACATAAGCATCGCAGACAGCGAATTATGCGATAAACAAGCTTGGCACTCAACAGTGCCTCGTATATTCAACATAACATGTATAACCTGTTTGATTAGTTTACTTTCTTCAATTTGTGCAAGCGAACCCTTAACTCAAAGATATCATATAGTGGTGAAGGCAACATTCGTTACAGTCATTAATATACAGTAAAGTCGGGTGTCTTTCACTGGCCAATTTTCCGTGATAAAATTTAAAAAAAACAACAACAACAACAACAACAAGAGGGAATTCCCAATAACCAAGGACTTGAAATTATTTTAGGCGTGGTTAAGTAAATTAGTTTTTAAGACTTCTTTCCACTTTTTTGTTAGCTATATTTCTTGTGCTAGCCACACTACGCGTGGTGCACGTGCATAATCTAATTTAATTATTCATCAGGGTCTCTACGATCTTACCCTGAAATTGAAATTGTTTAAGGAAGGCTTAGTTAACTTATGAGATCTTTGGTGCGATAAAATATATCAATCGAGGGATTTGACTCCCTGAATTCAAAATCTCTAACTGGATCTGACATTTTTCAAGAGATGACAGAGGTTGGAGCTGAACGTTTGTACTTGAACAAACAAACTCAGAGCTGTTGTATAAAATTGTTCCTTTGTAAACATGAAACAACCAACGTATATTTTTTTCAGAGCAGAATTTGATTCCATAGACAAACAGATATCATTCTAAAGAAATAAGTCATGATTATAACGTTAACTTTTACCACAGCTACTTTTATTTCCTCTCGTGTGGGAAACCGGCATGGCTAAGTGGTTAAGACACTCTACTTGTAATCCGAGGGTCGTCGGTTCGAATCCCCGTCACACCAAAACATGTCGCCCTTTCAGCCATGGGAGCGTTATAATGTGACAGTCAATCCCACTATTCGTTGGTAAAAGAGTACCCCAAGAGTTGGCGGTGGGTGGTGATGACTAGCTGCTCTCCCCTGTAGTCTTATACTACTAAATTAGGTACGGTTAGCGTAGATAAGCCTCGTGTAGCTTTGCGCGAAATTCAAACTAATCCTTTCGTGTGGAAAAATATTTCAAATACGACAGGTATTTATATATAATTTAATTGGACCCTAAACAGTATATATACGAATAAATGTTTTCCCACTGTTATGTAGATTTATTATGTTTCAAAATCATACTTGTTTCTGTTTATTAAAGGTATACATAGCGGGTTTGTTTGTTTATATTAGAATTTCGCACAAAGCTAGCTGTCCCTGATTTGGCAGTGTAACACGAGAGGAAAAGTAGCTAATCAACACTAACTACCCTCAAGTCTCGGGCTACTCTTTTACCATCGAATAGTGGGATTGACCGTTACATTATAAAGTCCCCACGGCTGAAAAAGCGAGCACATTTAGCGTGACGGAGATCTGAACCCGCGACCCTCAGATTACAAGTCGAATACCCTAACCACTATGTGGGGCCATGCAAGAGCCCCACAACAAGTGTCATAAAGCTGACTACTGTGTCAACTTGCACTTGATTGGATGATATGGTATGAGGAAAATGTATAAAGCGTAAATATTACACTTCATTACAGTAACTTTAGTAATTTATATTACTATTTTAAGTGTCACATTTGTAAAATATAGTCGTGTAATTTATGACCAACACTGCATCAGTGCGTGAGATAAGAAAAGAGTAAGATACTCTGAAAGAAATAGACAAATCCTGTTCGCCCTTCAGTATCACCTCGCACTCGATGAGGATCGCCTTGAACCCAAACGAACCCCCATCACCAGAGCTACACAAATGTTATAATATTTTGGGGGCGTTTATTTTCTTTTTGATAATACTGTTCGAGTAGCAAAACCTAAAGTATCTGTATTTTGGATAGCTTCCTTTCTGCGATTAGGATAACCCAGAACTGCTGTGTTTAATAGCGAATCTCACAATTCCTCTAATATCTCTCGTCTTTCATCTGTCATCTGAAATCCTGTATCTTTATTAGTTCGTTCAGACAGAAGTCTCGCTAACATCGCAAAATGTAGGATAAATCTCCTATAAAATCCTACAAATCTTAATAATGTGCGCGAATATCTTTATTATTGTGCGATTCTTAGATATTTCTCGTTCCTTTGGATCTGCTTTTCACCTTCTTTACCATATGACCTAACTAATCCACTTCCTTCAATAAAAAACTGACATTTACTGGTTTCAGTTTTAAGTTCACCTTTCTTAATATATTAAATACATACTTTGTATTATAGATAATAATGCCATCTAAGTAACAGATTCTTAATTTTCTAAATCTAATAAAACCATCAATCTCTCAAATGTTGAAAAACATCGTGGAGCTGCCACTTTTCTGACAATCACATAAGTAAAGTTTTAGCTATATATTCTTCTGTAGCTGCTACTTTTCTGATAATCACATAAGTAAAGTTTTAGCTATATATTCTTCTGTAGCTGCTACTTTTCTGATAATCACATAAGTAAAGTTTTAGCTATATATTCTTCTGTAGCTGCTACTTTTCTGACAATCACATAAGTAAAGTTTTAGCTATATATTCTTCTGTGATATATATTTCCTAGTATATTCTTTACAAGATTATGAACGGAACTGTTAATTATGGACTCCCTCCATCAGCAGAGCCTCCTACTTCATGGCTTTTTATTGCTATAGCAGAAACAAGAAATGCTTC
Organism: Tachypleus tridentatus; assembly: GCF_004210375.1. Lineage (NCBI taxonomy): Eukaryota > Metazoa > Arthropoda > Merostomata > Xiphosura > Limulidae > Tachypleus > Tachypleus tridentatus. The sequence goes on from NC_134825.1 coordinate 121,076,033, forward strand.
AACTTCCACATATTGTTCATTGTCAAGGCAGTCCATGGATAGATAAGGACTTACCACGTGGCCAATTAATCTAATCGTGTTTCTGTGTTGTAAGCCTTTGTAATGCATTATAAAGTGATATTTCTGCAGTGCGTTATAATTCTTCGTGTATTTTTTGAAATTCATAGATCACATCAACAAAGTATGATTTACGTAGACTGTGAACCACATACAATTAATTACGATAGTGTTCCATAAAGACCACAGCTATGTGCAGGTTTCTTTGTTGCACACTACCTACATTGAAGAGCTGTGAGCAAACAGCTAGCTTAAGTGATTCTACATCATACTCTATCCAGCAAGCTGTGTTAACACTGTTTTGATTCTGTTGTCACTGGTATTGGTATTAAATAGGAACTTATTGTCTAATTATGAACAGGCTAGCCTTGGAGTATTCACCAAAATAACCGCTACCCCAAGTGCGACTCAGTCTTTTGATAAAGCAACAAGGATGGTGCAATCTTAAAAAAGTTGCTCACATATTTTAGTAACTTGATGCAAAAACGGATGAAACTACAGACTTCTAACCTGCACACAGGTCGTGACCAATCTCTTACTGTGGCTATTCTAGTCGGGATCGTAGATACTCCATCTCTCTAGTTTGACAAAAAAAATTATTCACTACACTCTGATTGAGCGTGTAATGGCTTCTTCATTTACAAATACCTTTCTCAGGTTTTAAGTTGGAGACTCAAACATATAAACACTGTTAGCCATATTTTTTTTTCGTTATGAATTCCATTATTTTCTTGAAAGTAGTGACCACATTACACAGATCAAATAGCTGGATACGTAATTCCTACATGTCATTTCTCATTTTAAAAGCAGTTACAGGTTTTTGATTTTCAGCTTCACTGTCCAACACCTTCATACTATATCAAAAGTATTGAACCAGCGAGATTCTTCTGTAAAAAACTAAATATCCATACTTCCACAATGAAAGGAAAATATCAATACTTTCTAATAACCCAGCGACACCTTCGCAATACATTATTTAATATTCTACAAAAGATTTTGGTGCAATATTCCAAGGCAAAAGATCAAGAATTACAAATTAGCCATTTTGATCGATTTTGTTTTTCCTCATTAACCTAAGATGCATTGATTTTGTGCATTTGTATAAATGTGTATAATCTAATCAATAAATAGTAAAGATGTTGAAGTGTTTTTGGAACTGAATCTTCACTGTTTAAAAATTATTTTAGCTCCAAGGTTCTATTAGGGTTTTGTGCAATATCTTACTATCCCTATTATGAACCATTAAGTTTTAATGCTTTGAAACCCATCTTTTATTTGTGGAAAGGAGAAATGTAACTTAAGTGTATAATACGACAGAACTACAATAACCCTTGAAGTAAGGGATGCCTGAACCAGAATTCTCAAGCCTGAAATAGTACAAGAAACAGTAAAATAAAAAGATATCTTTCCTGTGGAGAGAGGTTCAAGACTAGGGACAAAGCCACTACTTGGAATACTCATTAACACATGCGTGTTTTAACAGGATCCACAACTGTATGGGAGGGGGAAAGAGTCTGTATTGTGGCAAGTGAAAACACCTTTCATGAATGATGAATACATACCTTATCGTCTAATTTTTTTCCTTGTATGTGTTTTATCTTATAGCAAAGCCACATCGGGCTATCTGCTAAGCACACCGAGAAGTTTTCCTTGTAAACATGAGCAAAATATTTAATGCAAAATCTGATCTAACCAATTCAAATGGAGTTGGGAACATCAACAAGCATTCCTGTCACTGAAGTAATTTGGTAGAAGCCTTAGTATCAGTAAATCTACAAGTTTTAGTTGGATCCAATGCCAATAATAGGGAAATCAGAACAGTGCCATCACTGTTACAGAAATGAGTAAAATGTATTAGTGTACATTACTCACTCATCCACAACTCCCGAATTCAAATATTGTATAATGAGGAACAAAGTATAGTTTCTTCTAATCTTATCTCTCAAGTGAATTAAGAATTCTTTATAAAATGCCTGGTTAACTGTCTGGCCACTTCAAATTTATTTTCTTTCACCTTAATGACCGTTTCATCAGTAGACGATGGCCCTGGTCACCCAAAGCGTGGATCATCTTTGACCCCCTCTAGGCCATCTAGAAAGAGTTTTATCCACTGATAAATGACAACTTTATTTAAGCAGTCATCACCAAAGGCAGTTCTTAACATTTCGAGCGAGGATTTTTTTTCCTTTACCATATTTCAAACAAAACAATGTAAAACGTTCTTTCTCCTTTCTGCCCATATTTATTACGACAGGGACAAGATATGTTCGTCTTTGAACACGATTTGTTGTAAAACGGTATGAGGTACAAGGTATGGAAAAGTGACTTGTTCGTGAGGTAGATCATTATTTGCACTTTGTACACATCTCAGTGAAGCTCACTGACTCTACTGACATCTGTAGCAGTAGTAGTCTTGGAACTTTTTTTTTTTAATCAGACCTCACATTGAAACTACTTCTATAACAGAAATTTCAGTGTTCCAGTGGAACACACATCTGAAATGGTTGATAAATTGATAGTATGAAAGGAATAATAGCACATTAGATAAAAGTATTACAGAAATATGATTTACTTAGAGGCATGATGTATTTCATAAATTTCCAGAACCAAAGACTGGAGAGCAACAACATATTTTCTATTTCATAGTAATTCTATTGGTTATATTTGAGTCATGACACTGAAAAATAATGTCAACATTTTACATCACATATTTAGGAAGCTCGGGAAAAAAACTAAACCCAGCAACAAGTTTGTAGATCTCTCTACAGATGACAGCTCTGGATATGGCTGGCTCATCCATGTAGACAGAATGAGAATGCTTGTGTATATTTGTGGCCATTGATTACTTCGTGATGTACGGCAAGGCTTATGCAGTTGTCAATATGTCGGTACAGCCAGTGGCTGATTTGTTGGCAAAGCAACCAATACCTTAGTTTGCCTATTGAGCATTGGTTAAGATGTATATGTCACCTTATCGTTTCTAGTCTGATTATTTAGTAAAAATGTAATACAAGCATTTGCTTGCTAAGTTTATTAATCCCAACTGAAATAAGCAAGATGAACACTTATTCTTTGTCATGATGGTGTACTGAACGACTAAACATAGCTCAAAAGGTTGTTTGCTAAACATAGTCATTTGAATTGTGAGTCGTACTCTTCAGATGTGGAATGTAGTCCCTGTGCTTAGAGGTGTCGTCTCACAGTATTCACAAGAACATGTGGTGTGACTAAGTTCTGCATTGTTTAATGCATGCGAGTTTACACGCCAACAGCAAGAAAATAGATGTGCTATGATAAAACAGTGAAAACACAAATATACCAAATTGAAAGCTAAATGTGACTTTGGTATGAAAAAAAAGAGCACAGAAGACATTAAACTCCAGTTAGATAGGACCGCATGTTACGATAATCCAGTCTAATTATGTATAAATTATAGCAGTTAAGAAATGTGTGAAAGAATGTAATACGTGCAGACTAAATAAACCACTAACAATATGTCCTTTTTGTAACAGACATTTTTTTTTACTTGTGTTTTATCTAACTAAGAGTACTTACCTGGTTATGTAGGATGAGAAAGATGAAGTGCTGGATGTAGACACAAGATACAACAACGACAATCAAACTTGCCACTGTTTACCTTTAGATTGGTATAGTAAGGATGGTCGTTTGCTTAAGAATTTAAATAGTTTAGCAGATAGTCTTAGCTGTGCAGGTTTAAAAAAACAACAAAAACAACAGTCCATTGTCAAAAGTACATATACTGTTTGTTTTATAACGAAATAAAATTTCGTGTTGTAGTTTCATTGTGCTCAGTCTATTTTATTTGCACAAATTCACCTGTTGAGAGGTAAGTACTGCTCTAATAGATCATTTGCTATACTTCCTGTTATCAAATAGACCAATACAAAATAAGTTTTACCTGAACATACCAAGCACATATGCTCATGTACATGAATAATTTTTTTTAATGGGGACATGGGGTATGGACCTCCTATGAGATAGCTAAATACAGAATTACTCAGTGATAACAGGAGATTGATCAATACACTAGAGCACCTGTGAATTACAAGACTACAGGCTGGCCCGTAAGTCCCTACCCATCAATATATCTTGTGTATCCAGTGTATCTGTGTGCTGTCCCTCATTCTCACTGCATAATATTATGCAACGCAATGTTCTGCAAGACATTTTCCTCAACATAGTTGGGGTTATTGTTCCAAATGCTGCAGTAACAGCTGCCTTCAACACATCATTAGTATTATAACGTTTATTACAACATATGGATGGGTAGGGACTTACGGGCTACCCTGTACTTTTTAACCCAACCAATTAGCATATATTCTGTGTTACTCACTTTAATGAATGGAGCGACTAAAAATAATTTATTTGGTAGTAATGGCATTTTTCTAACAAACCCTTGTATCTCATGTGCATAAACCTGGGATCCTTTATGTTTTCATTTACTAAAATTAACCCTACCTTTAAGTCCAATTATTATACTGTCAATTTAACAATACCAGCTTTGAATAAGAAATAAGTTCCAGCAAAGTCTTGGACAATATTTAATTCAATGTTTACACATGAATAATATTTTTACAGAATATTACAACAGCAGCAACTAATAAAAATATTGATGAAGCAACTTAAGAGCAAAAAATAAAGAATTGCATTACTAGCCCAACATGTTCAAAACTTCCTAGACAAATACAGCTCATTAATAACACATTTTGAACATACTTTTGTGTCTAAACTATCTCTGAAGCTAAAGAAGCAACAAATATAATGTAAATACATGATAAATAGGTAGTAAAACCAAAAAACGTCCAACTTTCATGGTTAGCAAAGTCATCCTTTGAACAAAACATACAGAACAATATAAAAGGAAAAGATTTAATTAATTTAGAAGTTTAAATTTCAGGAAGTGCTGAAAGCCAAGGCAGTTTTACTTTATAACCAGGAAAAAATAAGATATATATGAAGATGACAGCACATGCATCTTTAATTATAAAAATTAAGAGCAATGTTTAGACACGTGGTATTCACTAATGAATATTAATACTTTTAACAACTGCATAATATCTGCCTGTGATTATTGTACAATTATGTTTGGTTTTATTTTAAAATAAAGACTAAAATTTAGCCCCAAACCTTTAATACTAGCCATTCATTTACAACACTTGATATCTTGTGTAGTTACTTACCTGTAATCAATTTAACCATCTGTTTGACTTTTGTTTGTCTGTACATAATCCATTCTACTGACTTTTAATTCTCCAAAGTTATTTTATCTAGTGCGTCATCTATACACACAATGAAACGAGCGATTGTAAATTCTCCAGTCAACGTTATTTTATCTAGTGCGTCATCTATACACAGTGAAATGGGCAAGTGCATTAAAAAACAAATGGATTGAGTAATAACTACTGAATTGTGAACTGTCTTTAATAATGTACAACACAGCAGGCCAGAATACAATTCTTATTAAATTGTAAAGCACTCATTAATTTCTCAGCTGTTTTCTGTTGATTTTTTTGACTCATATTTTTAAAATTTATTTTAAGACAGTTTCTTTTTTTTCCTCCATTAGATTCAAATTCAAAAATCAGTTTCAGTTGACTTCACCATTCAACTAATATAATTTCTATGTAAACTGTATTTAAGCACTACAAGTAAACTGTAACAAAGTTTATTACAAAAATTGTGATTTTACAAATAAAACATTACAGACATACTACTGAAATACATTGTGAATAGCATGTTACACAGTTTAGGTATTATGTACTTTTTCTAGTTGGATTGAATATATACTTCAATTTAATGTAATTAAATTACTTTTATGTGTACACATCAGACTCAGAAGTCCAGAAAGTAGTTCTTATAAAATTATGCAATTCCTAAAAATCTTTTTTAGATCTTTTTTAAAAAATCAAATTTCAGATCAGTCCTATCAGTTTAAGGAAACTGATGTGGTAATAGAGTTCATTTCCTACTAAAAAGTAGAAAAAAACAACTACAGAGAATATGAAAGCTTAAAAGATTCGCACTGAGAAACTGATGGCTTTACAAATTTTTAAAGTCAGTTTAACGAGTTCCAACAATGATATCTTAAAATGTTTACTTCATAACCTTGGATGGTTATTAACAAACATCCAGCGGTACTTTTATACTGCAAAAGATACATATGGAATACTTAGTATTTCACGAATACAAAACTGGAATACTGATCACTACAATTTAATTTTATTGTACATCATTATCAGTGCATGCTGGCTAAAACGTTCTTGAGGTATTTGAATTTTTATGCCATTTTGTTTTTGTCTATCTCAGTATTATTTAGAATTTTATGAAAAATTCTGATTTATTTAAAATTTTATTAGGCTAAACAATCAATACCAAATCCCTGCTCCATTGGTTTGATGGATAACAATCGTGTTAGCATGTAACCATAACATACAATGTTTGTCCATTAAGTTTGAAACAGAAAACTTACTTGTCATAAATATCCTGAGCAAGAAAACTGGATATGTTAGAAAACAATGTTATGTCTATTAAGGATGAAGTATTACCAGAATCACTATTGTAATCACCTTCAATCTGAGCAAGAGAAGACTGAGCTAGGATATTTTGTTTAGCCAATACTTCTGTTAATGTTAGATCACAATGAGGCTAGAATACTGAGCAAGAAATGCATTTTTATTTATAAATATTTTGTATTTAAAGAGCTCTTGAATATTAACAGGAACAAAGTTCACTTACTAGTATTGACTTATCCAATGTTGATAAAAGGGTTTTGACATAAAAATACCCAATAAGTACCAGTTAGCTACTGCTGGAAAAACATTTATAAACACACTCCAAAGTATTTAAAAACAGTAACTTTCCATTTGTTTTATTGAAAGATATTCAGAATACCTAAACTACAATTCATTACATACAATATTAATACCCACACCTTTAATAAAAGATCCAATATGCAAGAAACTGCCAATTTTTTAAAACAAAAAATATTTGATTACATTACCAAATATATTGTAATGATACATTTTGAAGATAAGCAGTTGCAATTTATATAAAAAGTCAATAATAACCAATAAAATTGCCATAAATGAACTTAAAACAGATTTAATTATTCTTTTACAATGAATGAAGTATTTCAATAAAAAGTTTGGAAACAAGCCATTTTAAAACAAGTTTCAATGACGGAAAGCAAACATTTGTGATGGAAATTAAACACTATAAAGATTTTTCATCTATTTTTTAAACAAAGATAATCCCTTGATTTTATTTAACAAGTCTTTAAGAATCACCTGCACTACACTAGTAACAAAAACACTTGCAAGTTCAAAGCAAATGGGTTACAAGTTCAATTATGTACTTATTACAAGAAAGTTACAGCCATTTAGCAAAACAGTTTTGTTATGAATGAATGTGAAAGGTATTTATCTTTTATTATAAAATTATAAACAATTTATTTTACAAAACAGTGTGGCCTTTAATAAACTATAAAATGTTACTTTTACTTGTGATCAGCTGTTACACTTCACTATTTTTAGACAGATTTGTGTTAGATCTTTTTGATGCTTTGAGGTCATTCTTTTCTCTTGTGATGTCTTTACCACTGAAAATAAAAATTGGAATGATTCCAAAGCATCATACATGAAATGAATATATTCAAATATAACCCAATTTATATAAGTTTGCATGTAATGATTTACAAAAATAATAAAGTCAACATTCAGAACATTAACAGACATAAGTTAACTCATTTTCTGCTTATTTCACCATTCCTGTAATCTTAGACATAATTAGTCTTCTTGTTGATAAATACATGTTAATTTTACAACTGCAATTAGTATCTTATGCAGTTTAGTGAAAAAGGTATTTGAAAGGAAAAACAAATAAAAACAATGAGAAGATCCAGACAAGTGATAATCAAAGCAACCGAAAACATCATTAACATAATTTGAAAAGTTTTGTATCATTAGTTTTATTCTAATCACAGTAAAAATATTGCAAATGAATTTAACTTTTGCACATGAATCAGCTATAAAATGTTTGGTGTTCAAGATAATTGGAATGAAGTAAACCTAGATTTATATGATCTCTGTGAAGATGCAATAGTTGGTATAAATGTTAAATAATCTATCTCTATATTAAGTGTCATTCTTTTACATGAATAGCATTAAATGAAAATAAAACAGTTTCATACATGTGTAGGACAAAATATGGTTTTCATAAGCAGTTAATCCTGCTGTTAGTGTTAGAGGGTGAAACAGGGGGCAGTAAAAGAATCACTTCTTTGTTCAAGAAGGAACCACTAGACAATAAATACCGGTTACACTTTACAACACAAGACCATATTTTTACTAAACATTCTTTTTCGAACTCTTTGCAACACATCCGTTAATACACCTTATAAACATTTCTGTAAATTATCAAGTTTTTAAATTTATCTAAAAGTGGGATATATGCAGTCCTAACTTCTACATTATTTACAATGAAAGTCTAAAGCTCTTATTTAATTTTTAAGGAAAGTCAGAAATGAGTTACATTGATTCATCTTCATTATCTCGTAAAGATAGGATGCTTTCAACTTTAATCTCACGATATATTAGCTGCTAGAAATTTTCATTAATTAACTTTTTATATATATATACAGTCCTCATGTTTAACTATTTGTATTCGATAGAGATAAAAACTACAGAAGGACTATCTACACTTGCCTTTAGTTTTCAACTGACAGACTACTTGGGAAGTAAAGAACCCTTAGTCTGGCAAGCCAATCACTTTAACCTCGTTTATAAACAAATAATACTAAACTATTACTGGACCAAATTTTGACATCACTCACCACTAGTTTGTGAAGTTATTCAAAAATAAACTGGCATTTGAAATATCACACTGATAATGTTTTGTTTTGTAAATGTAACAATGTTTGTAACACACGTTATTAGAAATAAGAATATAGTGACAAACCTTTGCTAAATTAGATTTATTCTAAGACGAGCAGTTCCATAAATGTGCAAGATAATATGCATCAATTAAACAAATTCAAATTGTAAGTTAATACATTAAAAACACCTTTTCATAAAGATGTGTAGAATGATTCATATGTTTAAAGTACAGAAGTGTATTTAATTTTATAATATCAATTAACACTTTGTAAAACAAATGTTATTTATAAAGTTCAAGTGTTGCAAAAATTACCAGCACATTTTCACGAGTAATTCTCCATAACAGAATTACAGTTATAGCAATAAAAGTATTTTCAGGAACAATATAGAATTGAAATAAGCTTTTAAGTTCACTAACTCAATAACACACACACACACACACACATTCTGGTAATTATACTTATGAATATGATCATAAAATAAACAAACATTCTACAAAACAGAACATTTTGGTTAAGATACAAACTTAGTAGCTTTATATAAGAATTGATCATTTCCACACACTAAAAAGAAACTAAATGTAAATAACCTAAAGAGAAATGTTACACTAGCACCTTGACTTTTGTAGAACATAACTGATTGCACTGATCTGTGATAAAGCATACATACCAAGACTTGAGAAGCAAATACTCACATTTAGTTACTGTAATTATTTGCAAAGTAAAATGAGGAACCTGGGTTTCTTTTTTTTTTTTTTCAAATAACTTAACTAGTGGGAATTGTCATAGGAGACTAAATAACAAACACTAAACAAATTGTAATAAATTATGATTAGGGAGCCCAAAACCCTGAAAATTTATTTCAACTTAGAATGCTTGTGGCATAAGTACATTCACTTCATCCTTCATAGAATATTGATTCATATTTGAATATGTATCTTAGTTCTTTAATACTCACATAAAAACTCATTTTGTCAGACTTTACACTGCACTAAATCTCACTGTACAATATTCCAATATTAGAAATTCCACAAAAAAATACATTTTGGTACTGTCACTTACTGACTGGGATCAATCATTAGTGTGTTCTCACTAGTTACTTCTCCATCATTTGAATTTTTTGGATTCTCCATTGTCTTCTGAACAAGTTCATTTTTGCTGAAAAAGTTATTTAAAATGTCTTATTTTTACATGATACAAATTAAAATGACTCAAAAATAATGTGTTTCATTTTTAAAAATGACTACAAATACAGAGATGAATTTTTTTAAAACCAATATTTTAACTCCTTGCCAAAAGCAAAATTCCCATGAGGTTTCTAAATTTATATATTTCATAAGCTCTGGTAAAATTTAAGTGAGAGATTATAGACTTAATTCATGGCAAAAATATCTTACAACTTACAGTAGTTATTTTGATTTCAAAGCTACTTAAAACAAGGTTGAATATTTTTGTTAAGATCCCCCCCCAAAAGTACGTGTTTCACCAGTTTATGAACAAATTTAATTTCACATAAAACTTATTTTGTTGCCCTTTAATCCTTTTCCAGTTCTGTGCTTTATGTAAAATAAAAGTGAAAACAGTTTTTAAAAGTATGTTGAGCTACATTGTAAAAAATATCTAATGCATAACTTGGTATAAAATAACCCACTTCTCAATAGTTGAAATATCAGCTGAATATGACCTTTTCATGAGCATGCAATCCTTAAATATTCTACAAAACTGGGTTATATGCAAATAACTGCTAAAGATGTCAAAGTAAAAATATAAATTGTAAAATAAAGTTAGAACTAAAAAGAAAATCATGTAAAGAGGCCTATGGCCCAAAAGAAAAAACAAAAAGATCAAATTTGCCAATGTCACCATTGCTTATGATCTTGTTCACTGTAAGGTATACGCTTGAAAAACATTTATACAATGGTGCTGCTGCCTACAGACATGATAGTATGCGAAATTGTAACTCAAGTGTGACAATCTACACACTGATTGGTCAGTATTAATTAAAAAACAAATGAGTTTAAAAACTACAAATTATGCATATCTATTCACATCAATTTTCTCCTCCTGAATTTTATAGAAACAAGGTGGCCAGAGAGTAACAGTAGGTTTAATCTGGAAAAGCTGATGACATTGTTCACTTTAATCCAACTACCACGTAACTGAGCCTTGAATGGAGACCACTAGTTCACATGTGAGACAGGCACAGCTGCGACAGCATCAGAGCAGACAGAATCAGTTGCAGTATCAGCAAGCTCTTTTCCACAAATACTGACAGCCAGGTATCCATAAAAAACTGGATTGAAACAGATGATAAACAAAAATGTGCCAACTGTCATTGAATATTGACAAGAAAAGGGTGAGAACTAACACTAAGTAATTACAGGGTCAGCAGACAGCTTAGACAGTCAGTGTAAGTAGTACAACTGGTGTACTTCAAAGCTTTTGTGTGATCCAGGTCAAAAGAAATGACATAACTTGATAGAGAACACAAACTGTAAAGAAGAATCTCTGAGCTGTAACAAAACAGCAGAGCCCACAAAGTCACCTGATTTTGAACCCTCTGTAATAAACGGAAAGGGGAAATGTTTGGTAGAGAAGATCGTACCTCTAATCAGGAGTATCCACCTTCCTCAGATGACTCAAAGAAAGGTCACAAGTGGGTATGGTAATTAGCCACAGTTGGATGGGCTAATTATAATTATTGGAGATAGAAAATATTATTCAATTACAGGCTCTATTCAGCCAGCTGCACCTTTATATGAGGGCCAAAAGAAGAAATTAAAGACAATCTATTACAAATGAGCATAGCCTCCTCAGGTAGGAAGATAACTTTAGGTGGGATGCTCTGTAAGAATTAAAGCTTGGTAGCATATGTAGAGAAAGTTAACAACAGAAGAAATGTGCAGAGCTAAACCCACAGACAGCAAAGGGGATCCAACATCTTTAAGATAAAGGCACTGACAGAACCACTGATCAGAGATCGATAGTTAAGTTTGGATTGAATGAGGGTACAGAAGATACTGAGAATACAAAACATTGATCCACTTCAACAGGTTTGAGAGGGCATGGAGAATGTTCACTGCTCTTTCAGACTTCAAAAGGTGCTTGATGTGAGAAACAAAAGCAAGTTTACAATAAAAGAGTCAAGAAGTTTTGCCACCAACAAGGTTTACTTCCCAACAGAGTTCCATCCAAGTTCTAGAGAGTGATGTTTGTACCATAATCTGGGAGAAAGATATAGTAACACCATTTGCTGCAATCCATTTCAACAGGCAACAGAGAGCAGTCAGTTACAGAATGCAAGATTTATTGAAAGGCAACTTCTAACACGAAATGTAGAAGTCGTCAAACAATTGTAGGAGGAAGATGTTGAGTATAGCAATAATTATCATGCTGAAAAGCATGACATTCAAGACACAGCATTGAAAGGACTCCAAATCACTGTGTAACAAAGGGAAAGGGTGGAACCCAGTGTTATGTAATCAACAATCATGTGAAAATAATATAAATAAGAATGAATAAGTGGCCAAGCAACTCATATGAATGGATGTACTGCAGAATGCCATACCTCCAAATAGTGTCACAAGCCTTCTTATGATCATAGAAGTCAAAAACAAGATGTACTCTTATTTGAAGAAGGCTTCCCTGATTAAGGTTATGTCAAATCAGGTGGTCCACAGTCAAGCTCTCAACAGAACCCACATCAGGTGGGTGAAAAGAGGTTGTTTGATTCATGAAACAAAACTAGGCAAGCATTAGCCACTCTCTCTAAGACCTTACAAAGATAGCTATTCAAAGCAATTGGCTGATAATTAGTAGGAATCTTGGTATCTTTCCCAGGCTTAGAAAATGAAAGGACAACAGCTTTGCATCAATCATCAGGAAAAATGTTCTCCTGCCACATCCAGGTACAAATAACCAGAAGAGGAAGAGATGCAGGAGAGAGATGGCATAGCATCTCACAGAGAACATCATCAGGTCCAAACAATGTAATACCAGACCAATGAATAGTGAGCTTAAGTTACACCAGTGTAAATGGGCAGTTTAAAAAGGAAAGAGGCAATCACTGTGCCAAAGACTTAATGGCCACAATTGCAAGGGAAAAATAGAAGTGCTGGAAAGATAAGAAAAGCACCACCTGAAAGTACTGGCAATGGCCCATACATCAACAACTTCATGGACATGAGAAAGCAAGATAAAAAGCATAAGTATATCTACCAATGCCTTTCCAAATCTCCTGCGAGAATTTGGAATTGGTGGTAGAAGAGATGACAGTTGTGAACGTAATTCAAAATTCCATTTGGCTTTGATGTTGGACCTGCTAAACATGTGTACAAGGCCAGGGAAATATAGTGCAGTTCAGAAAGAGTGATATATATTAAAGATATCTTTAAATCTGGCCTCCTGTCAGCCAGCAGGCACAAAGGTTCAGAAATGGGCCTGGGATAACACAGGAAATGTGTAAAGGTTTTGAGAACAGAACAAACAGCTGCTTGAATCATACAATCAATTACTGCCTCTTTTCAATCAGATGGAAGATTAAATGACAGCAGGACCAAGTTTTGGGAGAGAGGTGAAAGAAAACCAATCAGCCTAGTCCAACATTTACTTTGACACTTAAATGTATTATACTCGCAACTCATCATCTGACTACCTGCTATGACATTACCTAGTAGTAAAGATACACCCTTAACTGACAAAAAATGCCAAACACATTTAGTAAGAAAATCCCAAGACTAAGTCAGACTGTAAATAAACTTCATGCTTTAACATGAAGCCACCTTCACTGTCCAAAGCGAAAATATATTCCCCTGTGACTGATTCAATAGAAAAAAGCAGTGTCTCCTGCAACAGAGTAGCACCAGTATGTAAGAGTTCTAACAGGCATGGGATTAAATCTATTGTTAGTAATGGACACGAATGACAAACGTATCACATATGTAGACCCACAATGAATTATCCAAGAAACAAGAGCATTAGGTAAAATATTTATTCTTTAACATTCGCAAATTACAATAATGATAAACTTTGAAAACAAACAGGAGCATTGCAACATATCTGACTGGACTTCACACCTACTTTTGGACTTAACTGGCAACTTCGACCAGATACAGAAGCAAAGGAAGACTTGGCACCAATACTGAAATGGCAAATAACTACTATTTTCATTTCTGTGAAGAGGAAAATTTATATCTTTGGGCTTGTTGAATCTATGCAATTTAACGCAAAACTAGCCAATTTAACAATCTGTTGCAAAATTTCTATTTTCCTGTCAAAAAAAGTGACATTCTTAACACATTAAGTTTTTCCATCAAAATCGATTGTTTCAGACTTTCAAAGTTAGCATTCACCTTCTTAGATAGGCATCACCTTTCAAAATACTTTTGTAGAGGAATTGTGTTTAGTTGTTGTGTTATCAACAATTACAAATTTTTGCACATGTGCTTCATGAACTAGTTCTTGAGTTTTAAGAAATGGCAGATTATTTTACAACAGTTTTGTACAATTGTCAGTCAAAAATGAAATAAGCTGCTTGAGAGTTGCACCTAATGACACTAGAACAAAAATCTAAAATAGGCAACTTGAAGTGCAGACGTGCAACAAACAAGCTGACAGTGAGAATTAATATTATCTGAATGACATACATTAACAATAAATTGTAATTAAATTTATATGCAACTATAGCCCTTCAGACACTCTGGTTTAAGTCTGCAAAATTACATTGCTAAAAACTGTTTAAATATCTGTAGTGGATTAACAACAGATAGCTCCTAGTGTGGCTTTGCATTTCACAACAAAAAAGAAACCAAATTGTTCTGCAAAAGATTATGAAATGCACACTTTGATGGAGCTTTTAATGCATGATGTTTGAAAACCCATTGAAATATTTAATTTAGAATAGAAAGGAAAAATAGCCTTTGCAACTTCAAAATGGATAGTTAAAGGATTATTTAGCTATACAAATATTTGCCATAAAGCTTAAAATATATCATTTTATATGTTAAACAAAGAATTACAAAACTCTGAAACTTCAACTGGAAGCTAGAAGAATCCATGTCATTAAGCTAAGAATACAAGACCTCTAAATATTCAAAACACAAGCAACAACACTTATAAACCATTACAGGTTATGATGTATTAAAGATCATCCCTTTAAATTTTATTCAGATTGTCTGAATGACAAAGATGCTAAATTATGAAGAATCTAGACCATACATAAGAAGAGTCTTAGATGTAATTCAGATCTTTGAGCTAATTTCTAAAAAATAGTTTCATACATTAGGATAATGACCACATGAATACTTAACTAGTCATTGACTGTTGCAGGCACCCAAGATCTATATAAACACCCATATTATATGTTCTAAAATCATGCATTATAGAAAAAGATCTACTTTCTTACTCTTGAGGAGAGGATGTAGAAACAATAACTTCATCTGTGTTATTAACCTGATCCTCAAGTGCTAGAAAGCTGAAGAAAAGCCAACGATACATATAATGAACAGCATCAGTAAAGTTGAAACATTTCATCTGATCCTTGACATTTGGGAGCTATAGAATAGCCAGCATTGTTACTTAAGAAAAATAACCAGTAAAATAGTAATCTCGAGTATGATTCCTGTTGCTTGAGAACTGCAGAAAGTCCAAAATGATGTTAAAAAAACAAAACAAGATGTATGTTAGTTGATATCACATATTGTGGTACTTATGTGGGGATATCATGAAAAAAAGATTAAATATATTTCTGTTAAATTATATCATTCTTTGCATTTCATTGGTCTTATGCACATGTATAAAAATACCTTAACAAAGAAATAATTTAACATTTCTGTAATGCTTAACCTGTACACAAGATATTGAAACTACCAGTAGTAAGCCAATTTATCACTATTTTTGAATATGGCAAGATGTTTTCTGGTACAAAAAAATTTTTTAAACATACTTTATCGTTTGTCATTAGTTCAAATTTCATGAAGATATATTGAGTAAATTGAACAGTATAATTTACTGTGGAGATTAATCCTCTTATATCGGTTAAGTAAAAATAACTTGTGAATGTTTTCTGATTTTAAAATAATGTATTAAGTTAACATTTTGTATTAGTTTTACTGAATATAAGTATTTTGTACAAAAAATCTAAGCTGTTAATAAGATATTTCTAGTAAACATTTAGTCTGAATTTATTTAGACAGGCTAAGAATCTGACTAGTAAATATAAAAGAAAACTCTTAACCATGATGAGTGTAACTAGACTTTGTTGAAGTTCATACATACATACATGCATGCATGCATTAAAATATTCAGAACAATTAATATCTCTACATGTTTGTTGTATTCTAAACTTAATGATTTAAGAGATGTCTGGTTTCTGTGTTACTTGAATAGATACACTTGATCTTTAATTTATTCAGTTTCTTTTTTGGCGATATAACTTATGTATCAAATCACTCAAGTAGCCAAAGTTCAAGTTATGTTCTGTTTCCATGGAGGAACACATCCGATTCTTTTTTTGACTAAAGTTTCTTATTGTTTTGTACAAGTATTTATTCTTGAAATAACCAACTTTTGCCTAGTTTCTTGTAATACTTTTGTTATCAACATAGTTAATTCTAAAAAGTAATACTTATGTACATGCAGACACACACACACACACACACACTAGCAATAAGAAAAATAAGTACGATATGTACAGATAAAAATAATCCCAGTAAGAAGCATTGACTCAGAAGCACCACTTGGACTATTACAACAATGTGAAAACATTTTTACCTTCCATTCTCCAAATTGATAGTTTCTTTGTCTTCTGAAGATTTTCCACATGTGTTGTTTCTCAAGAAGTAAAATGCACCACAATGGTAACACTTATAGCAAGTCACATCAATGATGACCAGAATCAGTAGAATGAGTACCACAACAACTGCAACAATACCTGCAGTGGGAACTTTTCCATCTTGATTCATAGGTTCCTCTTGGTCAGAATCATTCCCTTTAGCTATATGCAATATACATAGATTTCATCTGTATTGAAAAAAGTATCTTGGAAACTAACATTCAAAATACAACAAAGCAAAAACAAGCTCATTTCCTTATCGTTAAAGATTATAGAAAAAACATGAATTGCACTATTAGACAAATAAGTGTTTAAACTGGAGATTAAAAACTCCTTTCCAAATCTTACACTTGTATCCTCTTGTCCTACAGTTGTCAAAATATAGCACAAATGCAGAGTTTATTATTCCCTTAACAAATACGAGCAAAACCTGTAGTTTAACTAGACTATATTAACCACAGTATCTTTCTTTACCTCCAATTAGTTTCATTTTATGTGAAGCACCTTATCAAAATAGAACAAAAACAATACTCACCATTTGTATAAGAAAAGACACCTCAAAAATATTAAATCAGGAAGATAATTTAAGCAAATCCAAGTTGGACTTTATTTATGAAAAATGATGCCATAAATGATCTTGCATTGTGTTTTTTTACTTCAGTTTTTCTGGAATATAGAAGCTGACCATAATTTCAAAACATTATTTTTGCCACTTTTAAAAACAGGAGTTAAATGACAGCATACTCTCTTCCATATAAAAAGAAGATATTAGTCAAGCATAATACCATCCACTTAACAAAACCGAAAAAAACCACGTACTACAGTTGTAATCAACATGAATAAATAAAAAGCCATGCAAATTTTGGAAGACATGTATTTTAGGTTAAAATGTAGCTTATTCTTCCAGAAACAAAATATTTTATATAATTTAGAAACCTTTTATGGTATTGAATATCAGGAAACTTCAAGCACTGGTAATTTGCTGAGTTACTCTAAATGAGCTTCTTAAACAAATTATGATCCAAAGCTCCAAAACATTTAGCTTATATTTATTGAATATTGTGCAACTACTGTTCAGGATTTTCAAAAGACCTTTTCCCTTAATTATACTTAGTTATTACTTAAGTATTTCATTGGCAATTGGGGGGGAGGGGAAAGGAGGAGGTAGAATCAAGCCTAGAAATTTCCATTTGATAAACAAATATTTGAATGTACTAACCTATCTGATGATGCATTGTATTTTAACTGTCAATGTCTTGACGAATTCTTACCTTGGGATGTTTGAAAAATCATCGTATCAACGTTACTGAATCCAATCTCATTCTTAGCCCTCAATTCCACCTTGTAGTTGGAATTGGATTCTAATCCTGTTATTGTATAATGACCATTTTGCCAGTCGTTTTCAATGTTAATAACCTTTTCACTCCCGAACTGCTTCCACTGGTTTTCTTCAACTGTTTTGTCAACCTTAAAATGTGCACGATTGGTTAAAATCTAAAAGTATCCTAAAATGCTAAAAAAAAACAACACTACAGATAAAAATTTTACTTTCCCAAAATAAAGATATTCTCGTGCAGAATGTCTAATAAAAAAGTACACACGTTAAATGGTTTCATGGAAGTCAAATTATAAATATTCTACAAACTCATGAATGAAACTAACAATTTTGACAAGTGTGACGGGTTAAAAACGGACCTAGAAGTGAAAAAACGTACAATTTCAGGATACACATTTTATTTGTATCAGAAATTTCAGTAGAAGTCAAGGCTTCTAACATCACAGAATTAATGTTGTTTGATGCTACAGCTGATGTTTTATCATAAAACAAAAGAAACAAAACCTTTGAAAAATGAAAAATAAACTTGCAAAAAACATTAATGGAAACAGACTTAATTTATTTGAAATCAAAACGTGTACAACTATTAAGTCATGCTTAAGTTTTTTGTTTTACCAAAATCATTAATTTCTTCCACATACTTAATATATTTCTTGCAAATAATTTGCTGTTACAGAAAATTACTTCTCTTGTCTGAAATGAGGCAAAAATTGAAGTATAATATATTCTTTACCAACATGTAAATGAACAGAAGGTTAATGCACTAAAAATGAAATATTTAGAAAATTGTAGGATGTCTTCCACAACCAAGAAGTCCTTACATAAATGGAAAAAATAATTTCCTGTAAGAAGAGTTGCAGTATTTGAAAAAAAGATTTGAATTCAAAATAAACTGCAGTGCTAAATAAGAGTAACATGAAAAATTATTGATTAGACAAATAATAAAACAAATTTTTATAAAAATACAAACATTCATGGAGGAAAGAAAAATGTTAAAAAAATTAACTTGGGCATAGCAATTGCATTATTCTATGGGTACAAAAGATGCATATATACATACATACATAAAACTGATAAAATATCTGAGCAACAAATTTAAAATTAGAAAAACAAAAATATGAATACTATACTGAATTATGAAAAGTGGGGCAGTACTTTGAAGTATCGAAGTTGAAGAAGCTCAATAGGTCTCCCATTATCTTCACTGATGATCTTCCATTTTATGTCTATTTTGTCTGGATAAGTGCTCAGGTTTTCAGAAGGAGAGATTATTGGAGGTACAGGGGCAGAGTCAGATGGCATGGTCTGTAAATTTTCTTCTGTCCATGTCCCTAGGCCTACAGCATTTTTTGCAGCAAATCTCATTGCATAAGTTACACTCGGTTTTAGATTTTCCAGGGTATAATGTGACCCTAAAAACCAAAAAATTGGATTAAAAATATTCTATTTTAGGTGACTCTTTCAAAGATGTATGTCAAATAGTCTTAACATTAAGCATTTATTAGTAAGTTTGATATTAGTAATAAACTGTAACAACTAATCATTAATTATAGTTAGTTTTATGAATGTTCCCATAGGCTACAAACCATAAATGTACTGTATAAAAAAATTGAGGTTATGCATTGCCACAAAGAACTCAAATTAGAGCCTCAAACTAGTTTGTTACACAATTACACAAGTTTCTTTATCATAAACAATTCAATTTTAGAGTCCTGAATTACTTCCTTCTGAAAATGTTAAAGGACATAAATAATTATTACCTGCTGTCCAATAATTTACTTTAGCTTCTTCTTGTGACTCATTCTCTTTTCTATATTCAACAACATATGCCAATATGGGTAACCCTCCATCATATTTAGGATCAAGAAATTCAAAAGAAACTGTTGTAGTGGTGGTATTCTCATATTTCACCTGAAGTAATTTCCCTGGGACAGCTTTGAAAGAATAATCAAAGGATTTATTTTAAAATATACAAAATGCAAATAGATTACTAAACTCACTGCTCATACATTTCAGTAACCAATAACGTAACAAAATTCATGTTTTGATGTCGCACAATTAAAAACAAGTAAATCCATTGATTGAAAACAATTACAACTAGAATTAACATTGTTGTTACGAGTATTCTAAAATTAAACAAAGAAAAAATTCCAAAGTGTATATTAAAAAGAAAAATGTACACAAGTCTTATCTACTATCCAAATTACATTAAACTGAAATCATGATTTGTTAATTAACAAAGTTATCAAAATCAACATTTCAAATTAATTTTTAATGTATACAAAATAATAGGAAGAAGTGAATAGTGTTCCACAAGTTTTCATGGATAATCCTGCATGTTCATATGCTCAGTTTTAGATTATATTTCTTTTTGCAAATATAGTGTAATATATGAACATGCCATGCTTTTCTATCTTTTATTTTGATACTGTATAATTCTAACCTCATAATTTATCCCATCTCTCTAGTTCCACGTTATACGAACAAGAAATTCATTAAATTACTTTTGTTGCACCTTCTTTCACTCCTTTCTCATCTATATATGTTTACAGTTGGCAATGTCACAGCCATCCATACCATAAGAAGAACAAGTGCTATCTCCACACTGCAGTTGAACTAGCATCCAATGCTTTTGTAATATTATAAAGCAAAACAAACACCCACCCAATTTTGCCTTTTTTCTTATATTTAAGCTGTTTAAAAATTGTGCTTTAAAAGTGAGCAGTTAGGCTACATGCTCATAATTGATTGCCACTGGTGCACTATTGTTCTCCCAATTATATAACAAGTTCTTACACAAATAATTTTAGAGCCAGTCATTTTGCAAGCAAACTTGGAATGTATTGTAATAATCAGTTATGAGAGCTCTGATAAAATGCACATTTTGTATGATTAGTTAACAGGTAAGCTGGTTCATAAAGTTTACTAAAAAAGGGAAAAGATAACTTTAAAGTTAATTATAATAAAACAATATACGAACTTTACAACAGCATCTCTTGATCTACAGTACTGTTACTTAGCAGCAAACAGTGCAGAATTATTTACAAAATGAAGCAAAATAACTGAATAATTTAGTGTTGCAAAAGTTTTATATTTGTTTTTGGAATTTTGCATGAAACTAACTCGCTACCTCTTATTTAAAAGTCAGACTAGAGGAAAGGCAGCTAGCCAACACTACCAACTAGTAACTGTTAAGCTACTCATTATTCTAATGCTTCAGTTAATAACTAAGATTCCTAAATAACAAATAATGCTGGGTTTCAGCAAGTTGCCAATATTATTACAAATTTTAACTTTCATTAGAGATTTTGCTATAACTGTCTTGAATGTTTTTTGTTCTGCATAAGGCATAGTCACACAGCTCCTGTGAAACTACAGTCTGCATCACAGTTTCTCAAAATGACCATTGCCACTTCCAAAAGACATCCTAAAGCCAGACCCTTTCAGATCTCCCAAAAGAATACCTGAATATCCTATTGTACATATTGTTGAAAACATGTTATCCACCTTCCATTAGGGTCTGGTGATGCTTCCCAACATCTGTGATCTTAGTAATGTTGTCACCACAAAACTACAACATATCTGAAGGACAGCCATCATTCCTGCATTACAATGCAACTGCATCTTCTGTAGGGTTTCAATTACCACCACCATAATCCAATAGTATCTCACATAGGGTCATCACTGAACTAAAATCGTTATTGCCCAATGCAAGGTTGTCACCTGACTGCAGTGCAACAGAATTTTGTGTATGGCCACCATCACTAACAACTTCATCTGACATGCATGCAGGAACTACATCTTTCTGCCATATTGCATTTTCCTAATTAAGATGCTCTTTCACCTCCTATCAGATGAAGTTTCCATTGGTAAAGCACACTACTTAGCATTCAAACTACAAAAATACAACTTTGCCAACCATCAATATTTTCCAAATATTCACAAATCATCTAATGATCAAATGTTGCTTTTGCAAACAAAGGCAGAAACACAATCTTTTGATGTTTACCAAATATGCATCATTTTGCTTTGGATACTTCAGAAACTGAATGAAGAGTTATGTAAAACTAGAAAATCATGCAAAGTACTACTTTCACACTGGGGTTGTTGAGAAGTCAACCTACAAGTAAACGTTATAGCAATGTTGTCTGGGAAATGTACCATAATAAAACTTGGCAGAATGATGCTACTCAAGTCTGTATTGAAGGAGAAATGGATATTACTGGCTATGTGCTTTAGTTGCTGAAAACTAGAGCAGAGAATGTGGTCAAAATACATCAATGGATCGACTTTGAACAGTATCCAAGCCAATGGTATAATCAAAGAACTACAAAGAGATGAGAAAAGACCATCTTTTTTTCAGCATCACCATGAACGAATGAATTAGAGGATGTCAGAAAAAAAAGCAGACTATTTTGGTGATGAGATCAGTGTCCCAGTACAACATGAAGAATCAGATAATTTTACCAAAATGCATAAAGTGAAAAACAGATGCAGAGATAATAGCTCAAGTGTTTAAAGATATTTTGACAACTGCATCCTAAACAATGCATTTTAAGTTGTAGGTTTTAAGGGTTTATTTGCTATTATTCATAACTGTCACAGTTTATGAATAATAATTTTGTTCCAAAAAAATGTATTGCTCAAATATCATTAGAAAAATATGGAGTTTTCATAAAAGCTCCTCCCATCATTATTACACTTTCTCACAATTTTGTTTTCACTTTTTACAGATAAATCCTTCATAAATGTAAGAATGTCAGCTTTATTTGAAGTATAGAAGTGTAAAAATTAAAGGAGCAATAGTTACTTTAAACATAGGAAGGCCAGTGAGAGTTTAACTAGGAACACCCATCCACTCTGTTAAAGAGGCAGGTCACTCTTGCACTGAATCATTTCCACTTAACATTTTGATACACACACACACACACACACCAGCATCAGGCTTTTATAAAACTTAAGTGAGATACTTATACTTGTGGAAGAGTCCTCTGTAGGTAAACAAAGGACCTGGAATGTTCACAAACATGAGGGCTGGATGAAATGCACGTTCCAGAAGATGGACTCGCATAGTTATCCTTAACTTTGAACTGGTAAATTACAAATAGCAACAACCCACTGCAAGTTCTTAAGCCAAAAAGTATGATTTGGAAGTGCAGTGTAAAATAATTATTGGTATTTGGTCTTGCAGATATCTAAAGATTCTTCTCTAACCCAGTAGCTAATAATAATTATATGGAACATAAGAGCAAGATAATAAGCAAACATTTAAATAATTATTGTTAATGTTTTATCTGTTCACATAAGAACCAATTTTTCCCACTACTCTTTGCTTTGTTTATTCTCAGTGTTAAGGAATATTTTATTTTACAGTATATTTTCAATGTGCTTTTTACATTCAACTTTTATTATTATGTATTTGATACTCATAATCACATACTGGAACTTTCTAAAACCTCTTACTGTGAAGACCAGAAAGGATGGTTCAGGTAAAAACTAAAAATACAAGAACTAGAAGAAGCAGTCTTCTCTGACAGCTTTTGCCAATAATGGAAGAGCTATATCAATGTTATCCTACATCCTCTGCATAAAGATTATTAGTATACATAACAACAGCCTGGGTGCAACCTCTAATGCTTACTTTCTTGTCTGCAGTATGAGAAAAGAAATGTAGTCTGACATCAAGATTTAGTAAGAGACCTTGATGTTCAACAGGCAGACCTAATATCACAAAAAAATGGTTTGAAAACACAATAGACAGGCAGAATTCTAGTGTCTTACTGTCAGATATAGTAGACCTTGAAGTTACTCAGAAGCCTTTCAGGCCAGCTAGGTAAAGGTGACATAAGAATGTGTTCAATACCTGAACATGGAATATGATAAAGGCATATCCCTGTAGATCACAATTATGATGTGCATTGAGTGCCTTACATTATTCTGCACAAGATACACTCAATGATCCCACATTCACAAGGACATTGCATGTGTCTGGACTACTGGAAGACAAGTCCCTCTGTCAAACCTACATAGCTCTAACAGCTAAAGAGCAGAAAAGGTAATAACAGAAAGCTGCATTCACAATCATGTAAGAATAATATTGACATAAAATAGGTGAAACTACCAGTATTTGGTGTAAGGGTTTAAAATGATTTAGACAATTTCTCCAAGAGTTGAGCAATTAAGACAAGTTTACTCATGAGTTACTGAATGAAAATGTGTTGTACTACATAGCTCTTAGAAACAGCCTCTCAATGAAGCAATTTCTAATGCATAGATTTAACTGGGTATTTTGAATATAAAGAATACAACAACACTTGAAACTGTAGCTAGGAGAGTTTTTGCAGTATGCGTGTTCAAACATTAAAATACTTCTGTAATTGGACGAATCTATACAAAATTGTTCAAAAAAGTAAACTTAAAAAACTATACATGAAAAGCCAAAGCTGATTATGCCCACCACGTTTGAAGTTACAGATCTTTCTGATTATAGAGCTTGTGACATCATTCAATTCAAAGAGAATTAAAGTTTTAATATTTATAACTAAAAATCCAAACTGTCTAAATACTTTTGAATAATGATTCAACATTTCACTACTTTTATTACTATCATAGTTGCTCTCCTGCAATATTTACAGATTACACTATAAACAATAACAAAGAACTAGGCAATGTGCAAACTGAAGGACTTATAGTTGAAATTATTTTTAACAGTAGTGAATATTACTAGAAATATTCAAACCTAAGTCAACTGTGTCATATTTCTTTAAAAACGTTTTTTACAATCTATCCTTCAATGTTAACACTTGTTTGGTCATAATTTAATACTTCAAATTACTTTCAACCTAAATAAAACCCATTCAGACCCCCCCTCCCCCAAGAAAACAAAACAAAACTTACTTGCTTCTTCTAACTGAATTACAGATCTATCACTGCCATGTTTATTAATTCCTTCACATGTGTATGAGCCAAATACCTCAGTTTCAGGTGAGGGTTTAACCTACCAGAAAGTTTTGTAATAAAAATATTGAATTTATCTGGTGAAGAACAGAGTACAACATATTATATTATACAAGACTATCTTGCACTATTCAATGCATCAGTTAATATCTTTTATGTTGAAGTACAATATTTTCATTATTCAGATATAAAAATGCAACATTAAAACAATCTTAGATGCAAGTATTTGTTACACAAATTCATGAAAATCTTAAATGAACAGTTCTAGAATACAACAAAAACAAGTGATTGTTATTAGAACTTTGTTGCAATGGTTGCACTAGCTTTTTTGTACAAGTTCTCCAACACTTAAAACACTCAACAATAACATTAATACAAGAAAGGAAATTTGCTATTTTCAGAATAAGCAGTTCTCATTATGTAAACATGATTATATGCAATTCCAATTACCTTTCATCATAAACTAGTAGCTGTGAAAGAGGTACAACTATATATCAATAAGAATGTGTGCTACTAGTCATATCACCTAAGATGATTATGCTTATGGTTGATTTAATCTGAAGTTTTTGATAGTGAAACTTTGTTGTGTGTGCAGCTTATACCAACTTCATTGTAATTCAACAGTGCAATTTATTGTTCAGATTTTAAGAAATATCTTTGCACAAGTTATGATTTTCAGCACTAAAAAGATAGATCCAAACTAGATTTCATTCACAACTGATAATACTTCATGTAGTTCACAAAGAAAAATGGCTTAGATGAAATTGACTTGTTTTTGATTTGAAAATTGAAATAAAGTAGTCTTCATAAAAAATTATCTTGAGGGTCTTTTTATCACTGATTTTCAAAAGTACTCTACTTAAAATTCTTGAGGGTCTTTTTATCACTGATTTTCAAAAGTACTCTACTTAAAATTTATCTATCTAGTTTAATTTATAAAGGTCTCTATTAAAGCATATTTTCAGATGTTAATACTTCACGTTAATATAAACCAATATTTTTTTAAATAAAAAAATTATATATTAGTGGAAAGGTTTGGATTAATCGTTGTAGAACTTGTGCCACAACTGCTGTAAATCAAAATTCACATGCCTAACACAAAAGGAGTGGCTTTGAATTACAGAATTTTATTTCTAACTATATTTAATCTTTGTCTAAGAGAAAGAAACCCCTAAAACAAAAACAAAAAAAATTAAAGATTATAGTTTAAAGCTAATTGAACAGAGAAACTGTTTTTATGTGCTTTAAAGATTACTAAAACTCTACATTCCAATGAAATATTATGCATAGTTGGAATCAAAATTTGGTTGTATGCAGGATTAGCCAGTTCGTTTTTTTCAGTTTGCCACTTCCAAAAGGCATACTAGAAATGTCAAATTAACTACACAAAAAAACAGTAACAGACTACAGATTAAAGCATTAATCCAATCCTTCCATAAGAAGAAAGTCAAGCTTTTACAAAAGACAGATATAACAAACAGAAGCCAGCAATTTAAAGACTTTCTAGATACACTACAATAAACCCCGTAAAAATGAATCTATCCCAGTATAATCAGCATTTTACGTACAAGAAATATCATACGTACTTTGGGGGTGGGGGAAGGAATTAACATACCTGACAACTGGACTAAAGCCCACAACCCAAGTTCAGTCAAAAATATACCACTTAGCAAACAAGTGCTAAACTAGCAATCTGTGATAATTTCATTAAGAATTAATAGTTACAGTAAATAATTACAAAAATTAATACTGTAGCAATTAATTTTGAATAATACTTTATTAAGACTATAATAGTCTTTATTAAGACTATAATAGTGAATAATGTCAGTGTACACACACACTGGTCCACTTCAGTAAACAATATGAAGCAGTCTGTAGATGCTGTTCAACAAACCTCATGCTTGACAACTAACAAGAGATGTCCAAGTTGTCAACATAGATACCAGTTTCCAAATGTAAGGGGGAGTTGTCCCCTGATAGTATTAATCTTTATAAGAGTAAGCCCTGAGGGACTCCTAGTTCCTGTGGGAAAGAATAGGAAAGTGTCTAACACAGACTTAGAATTGTCAGTCCATTAAAAATGTTTAATAAAAAGTGGGCAAATGTCCATGCAACCCTTATGAATGGAGATCTTGTAAAATGCTATACCTTCATATAGTATCATAAGCCTTCAAAGTATAAAAAAAACAAGATGTTGCTTGAGAAAGGTTTCTCTGGACATTTAAGTGGTCCATAGTGGAGTGCTGTTGTCAAACTCCTTACTGGGTGGGCAAGAGGAACCAAACAAGATGAATATTAAACCATCCTCTCTAAGGTCTTACAAAAGACAGCTCAAAGCAGTTGAATGGTAGTTTTAAAGAATCTTGGTATCCTTCCCAAGTTTAAGAAAATGGAGGACAAACAGAATGGCACAAAGCATCAGGAAAAACACCTTTCCGCCAGATTTGGTTAAAAACAACCCAAAGAGCAGCAAGAGAGAGAGAGAGAGAGAGAGAGAGAGAGAGAGAGATGGTGTAGCATCTCAGTGAATATCAAGTCTGACTGATGAACTACCAGACTGATGAAGAGCAAGCTTGAGCTCCACCCATGTAAATGGATAATTAGTCATAGAGACAATCCATACAAAAGGAAAGAGGTAATCCTCTGCCTGTGTCTTGATGGCTAAGAGGGTTGGGGATGAAGCAGGAGTACTATATGCATGAGAAGCTTTAATCAAGATTATAAATGATGCTCTGAGTAGCAGCAACTTCCTGGCCATCAGAAAGCAATACTAAAATAACTGTCTCGTAGGATTTTTAAACTGGTGGCAGAAGTTGCATGTGTATTTAATCCAAGATTCCTTGTAGCTGTGATGTTTGACCTACTGAGCAAATGCATAGGCACACTGAAAAAAAAGAAAGAAAAAAAAAGTGGTTTGAAAGTTTGGGATATCTACAAAGAATATCCTAGTCCCATTTTTGAGCCTTCTGTGCTATGTGGCAGGCAGGATTCCACCACAGATGATACTGTAGAAAACATGTTAAGATTTTAGGAATACACTGAACAATTTGGACAATACAATCAGCAACTACTGCCACACAGTCACCTATCAATGGTTTACAGACAATGGCAAGATCAAGTTCCAAGATCACAGTGAAAGAGGACCAGTTTGGCCTGGTCCAACTTTCATTGAGGCATGCAGGTCTGGTGACATCAACCACAGCTAGACTCTCCAAAAATGACAAGAAAATGATCACTGTCAACCCTCCATACACTCATCCATCACAAACTGTGATTTATATACAAAGAAAACTGCTGAAGGGTGATTAACATTAGAAGATTTTAGAAATGTTTCCTGTAAGGAAACACACAGGGTTATAAAAATCAATCAAATCCTTAATGTCATTATACTTGAACAGAAACTCGACAGTCCATTATGTCAATGCAGCCATTGTTACTTAGGTGAAGAATGTTTCAGTTTACAACCACATTTTTCTTTATTACAAGCAGATCTATTCTCTTAACCACAGAAGGTACAAGACTTTTCACATAGTTGAATGATTAATGGAAGCACAGAAAGATCCATTTACACTCCCATTGTAGCAGTGGAACAAAGTGCAGCAGCACATGTTCAAGATAGAGTGGTGGACAGTACCTTGAGCATTGGAGATGTTATGAACAGTTTTTAAACACTGTAGCTCTTTCTTTCACCCACCCAGGGGAAGAACAAAAGTAAGAAGGATGAGAGCCACTACAACTACAATGAGGGTCTGTTTTGACAATCCTTGCCACTGCAACGAACACATGCCAGGGAACTAAAACATGTCGTCAAGTGACTGAACCACTGACATTGGAAACATCCAATATGGATGTACCTTACAGTTTAGATAATCTATGTTGATGGTGGCATGTGGTTGTGATGATGTAAACAAAATTAGGATACTGATCAGCATCATAATTATCCTTGCAAGTGGAGATGCACTTCACTACAGAAACTCCTTATATGGAGAAACAAGCTAGAATCTCTGTCAAGAGTTATTATTGAGAAGGATTTAAACACTCCAGAATCAAACTCAACATAACATAACATAAGGAGTAACCTTAATGGGTATATCCCTGGTGCCCTTTGAATTTAAGAGTTCAGTGTGTTTTAAAGTGGATGTTTGCACCAAGATGTCTCCAGAACAGCTTTTTACTGACGTAAGAGAGCCAGCAAAGTCCCTCTTGTCCCTTCTAAAAAAAGACATTTGCCCTAAAGATTTGTCTGATAAAGAACATAACATCAGAAAATGAAGTATAGGTGTTGAAGTTAATGGCTGCTGTTGAGAATCTTCAAAATGTGGGCTTTACCTATTATTTTTTTTTGTTGTTGTTTTGGTTTTTTTTTAAATTTAGGGGATCCATATAAAGAGAAATTTCAGTGCCCACTGACCTCACCCTACCATGGAACCCCACAAAGAGGAAACTAATTCCAAACAATGCCATGCAACAATGCCAGGGTTTTACAAGCACTATACCCAAACACTAGCATCAAATACAATGTCCACAACACCTGTTTATAACATCCAATACTGGTACTCAGTTGACCTTAAATGATCCATCCAAATCACCCTGGGGTTGCCATCTCAACACCCCCTACCTATGGGGTTTGTTAGGGTTGGACAGTAAACATGTAGGTAGATGTTTAGATCCCAGAGAAGGTATACTGAAAATACATAACCTTCTCTGGAAAGTCTTCTGACCACATACAGGAATTGACCTTGAGGGTTGATAGTTTGGAACATGGGGCATGTTAAGAGGGGTCTCAACCTCCTACTAGTAATGCTGTTATTCAGGATCTATTATTCTTGACATAACTAAGCATATTCAGAGATAATGCCACACTATTACACCAAAACAACAAAAGTTGCATTTTCTGTACAGTATACACAAAGTGGGGGAAAAGGGCACACAAAACATCTGTAGTTTACAGAATGCACTGGCACTTTCGATGGAGGGAAGCAATTTGAAAAAAAAGAGTCCAACACTGCAAGGCTAATACAGTGAGCCATTTGAGTTATACCTACTTCTTAATTTGACCTTACAGCCTTGGATAGTAAGACCTTTGTTACTCATGACTATCAACTGATTAATAACATAAAACAGTGTAGAAGAGCATTTAGAACTGGATGTTAAAATCAGATAACAAAGCACCTCCACCACATCTCTTCCAATAAAGTCACCTTGACTATTGCATCGTGTAAGCTATGTTTCAAGTAAATCTAGAGCAAGTTCTGAAAGCTTACACAGAACTTTGGTGAGTTAATAATGAATACCATAAAAATATAAATAAAAAAATTGGGTGAAACTTAGAAATTGTTTATTTATCATAGCATCCACCCCCATATTTAAGGTCATAACTTAGACAAATAGCATGTACCTTGCTTTGGTTCAAATATAAAGATCTTTTAAAATTATTTGAGAAAAATGTGCATTCACATCACAAGGAAATAGGAAGAATAAACAAGGGAGAAAACTGGACCAGACATTAATATTTTATCAAATTACTGTGAACAGAAGTAACATTTGTTAGGCAGGACCACTTGTGCTTTGTATTGCCCTTGAAGTATGGAGTGCTAGAAAGTAGGTTATACAGCTAATTAAAAACTGTGGCCAATGTGCAGGAGCAGACAGGTTAGTTGCATTTTAATTATTCACTTGTTCAACAATAACCAGAATATTTACTAATGCAGATATAAGCAGTAAAGTACTTGGTGATAAAGTATTAAAAATCCAGTCTTTTCTAGATAGATGTCAAATGCATTCATGTGCACCACATGTCATAGAATAAATATTTTCTACATTAAGTGGTCACAACTTTTGCCATGTTTTAACATTATATTGCTAGTTTCAAGATCAGATGTGTATGCAATATAAAAATTTTAATGAAATTCTGATTTCAGTATGTTTATTTTGGTTTCTTAAATATTTATAATGCTTTTCCTTCTGTGATCAACAAGCCAATACTTAAGTATTATAGTACATAAATTAATTTATCTTGTTTACCTTAGTTTTTTTTGTTTTTTTTATAACTTATAATTCAGAATTTTTCTACATATAGAAGGTACTTCAAACATTTTGGCAGTAAAACAAACAACCTTTAATCTCTAATCCATAAGAATATATTGGCCAACTTTTTGCCATTAAGGCTTCATCATGGATAGTAGTTCAACAGCTATTTGAAGATATTTTTTAATCAGACAATTCTTGAACTATTAAGCCCGATGGTAAAATATTGGCCAAAACATTTTTCAGATCATCTTGACAGTAAATGTAATTTTTCTAACGTACAGGTTAGTGTTAAGTTTCATTCTGAGAAATTGTATTTTCATTCTTTTAAGGCATTTATTCTTTAGTATTTTAGTGATTTTATTATTTCAGCATCATTTTCATTTTGTGCACATATGATTTGAGTTCAATTTTGATGAATTTTTGTTTAAAAATTGTGCTGTAAATTATACAGTTTCACACCTGCTTATTTCCAGTTTTGACTTTTAATTCTCTTCCATTATGATTTGAACACATTTCATTTCTATTTTGATTATGTAATAACTCAGTTATTTTAACTTCATTTATAAATCACATGAAAAAGACGATTACAACATCTTAAGCTCTGTAATGAACATAAATTCAGCTCTAACAAAAACTGAAATAAGAAGTAGAAGGAAGTTATAACTTGAACAGTTACTAATTCGAACTTTTTATAACTATTAGAGAATAGATCTTTATTCAGGTAGCTACAAATATAATGGTACTCTATTGTCTGTCCAACTACTTCCCAAGGTGTGGTATGGAGATTCATTAGATCCATGCAGAGGGTATACACAAGTTTTGTTTTTTTAGAATTTTTGAAGTTTTAACCACTATCTCATCTCCTATGGATGGGTCTTCACATCTGGTATGAAAGTTTGAGTCCGTGTGGAGAAATATACAACTCAACTCTGCAGTTTCATTTTTTGTTTCACAGTTTTTATGGTCATTACTATTTTTCACAATTACATAAGGTAAGCAACTTTATATCCTAACACAACATTTCATTAATCATAGAGTTACACAACTTCCATCCTGAGGACAGGTACTCCAGCTAGTATTCACAAACTCAATTTTCATAGAGGTGTGATGCACAATTATGATTCTCATTAACCAGATGTTGAAAGATTGTAAACATATGTTAATCCTTTTTCTTAAAGTTACAAACAGCAATGTTAGGAACATGTCTTGCTTTAGTTCCTTTTTTTTTTTGTTAGTTTGTTGTTTTTGTTTGTTTTAACTACGTGGGGAAAGGAAAACATCAAGTGGTGAAACATACTTACAGAAGCTTATGACAGTAGATAATATTCTGTGTATATAATACTTGGAACAGTAGAGTTCATGCTTGCAACTTGGAATTAAGGTATATCATAATTAGACATACTGCCAGATTTGAAAGTAAGGTAACTAATTCTTGCCATCCTTTATTTACATTTCAGGAGATTCCTCTCTAAATCAGTAGTCAATAAAAAGAGTCATAGAAGACCAAAGCCAGTCAATGAATTAAGACAAACAAATGTTGCAAATAAAGGTTTTAATTATTTGCTTCTGTACTTGTTTTTCCCTAAGTCACTAATATTTTCACATTTACTTTTTACAGATACTTCAAACTTACCTGTTGGACATCATTTTACCCAAATATCACAGCAATAAAATATCAGGCTTAAGTAATATTAAAGCCAATTAATTAAAAAATAACCTCTAAAGTATTAAACTCACCAACAGATTACTGTGTCCTTCATTTACAAAAATACTGTAAGTTTCATTCTGATTGGACACTATCTCTAGACCATTGAAAGACCACTTAAAGGTTACAACAGGAAATGAATCAATTATACAGGTTAGGTTTACAGGATTATTGTTCCATGTCTTCACAATCTCTGATTTAGGTCCAATAACTTTTGGTTTAGCTGTTTATAAACAAAAGCAGAATTAGACAAATTCTTTATATGCATAAAAACTACATGGTTCACAAAAATTAATAATAGATGCAAGGTGGTGACTGACATGGTTACATTATTAATGAGCCTTCAAATAATTCAGTAAATTTGTTACAAAATTAAATTTGAGCTTTATAAAAAATACATTTTTATGTACATCATTCTTACAAACATTTTTTATTTAATAATTTTAAACTACTACTATTGCAGTATTGACTGTTTCTATACTTTTTGGTGTTGCCATCCTGAAGTCATCCTCATTTATCAAAATTTTCTTTATAACTTGTTCCCTATTTTGTTAAATTGATGTTAACAAATGACAATTTCTATAAAGGAAACAGTTTTGGCTTAGAAGGATGAGTTGTCTAAATGAACTTTCTGTTTAAGCTAGTGAAACACTATATTGTTTAATCACACCACAAGCTAACCTTTATAATGTGACTAGCAGATAAATCTACTTAGACACTCATAAGCACACAATGCAACAAGTGGATTTATTTCATAACTTTACCTTGTACTAAACAGATTTACCCCATAAGCCCATAGTTTTACAAAATCTATTCTTCTGTGACATCCTTGGAAAAAAAAAAAAAAAAAAGAAATACAGCGAGAATAGGTGAGCATTTACATGTGCACACAAATTCTTAAATTCATTTTCTGGTGGATAATTGCCACTTTAAGGGGAATCAGACCAAAAGATAATTATGCACTAAAATGGGTTAAAATGCAACATTTTAATGTACAAGTTATCACAACAACTTCAAGGATTGGTATGCTTGTCTTTCTGTTGTCAGAATAAAGAACAAAACATTTGGCTGTTATGTTACTTGCTGGTTCTCTATTTTAGCAATGGTTTTGGCAAAACTGAAGATTTTTAACAGCTTTTGAAAATCTGCAAAACCTAAATTTGTTTTCTGTTTAAAAATTAGTTTCTTATATTGTTATGAGAGACTTAAGACTATGTTAACTCCTAACATGTGGAAGTCATATCTTCATTTTACAACTCCTGTATAGTTAAGTACTGGCATTCTTAGTAATAGCTGAAACATTCATGCTACAACTTACATTCTACTAACAAGTGTCCTGTTTTCTCTACACTTCCAGCTATATTTTTTGCAAGACATAAATACTCTGCATCATCATCTCTGCTAGCTTTATTAATGGTCATAGTTAAGACTGCAACATCCTCTTCTTGGAACTTTTCTATTGAGATTTTATCAACCTGAGAGGAGGCATATTTAAAATAAGTTTAATATGTAGAACTAAGTATACACTTGTAAATTTAACCTGAGTAAATTCTCTGTAATTATGATATGACAGTAACAGGGTGGTATATACTTTGATATATGTAGACAATTAGAAACTCTAATAATGGATTTTATGAATTTAAGCAACAAGCTAAAGAGAACACCAGCAAGTTTTCTACAATTCTATACTGTATTATGAAAATTGAGCAAAAGTTTATACCATGAAATATTTGTATGTATGTATATATTTTTTACAGGAGGTGTAATGTTTTGATTTGTTTGTCTGGTAAGTTATTACTCAATTTTGGTTTGAATCATTTTGGTCTTAAGTACATAATTTAGGCTTAAAAATTAAGTACTTATTACTTAGTTTTCTTATTCAGTGTCCAAGGATTTTTAAATATTTGGCACGATTAGGCTGCAGATATTCCTTTACCCATTGGTCTAAATGACAAGTCATAAATGACAATAACAATTGATTTGTGGTCATACATGGCTTTTTTTTTTTTATTATTATTATTATTAACTTTAAATCTTTATTTTAACAAAAATTATTCAAGTATAGAGAAGTTTAAATGCTAAACAAATGAACTTATGGATAGTTTAATTTCATAACCTTAATTAGCTTGATTTGTTTAGTGTGAAATTTGTATTAAAAATTTTAAGTTGTTTTCAAACAAAAGAAAACTGAAAGATTAGGTAGTATTCATATATGCATGATTTATCACTTGTTCTCGTTTTCAATGGTCAGCTGAACTATATTATTTAGACCAAATACAAACACCTAGTCTAAAGTTGCTGAGAAGAATATGAAGCAACAGAAATAAGGACTTAAAGATTTGTTTTGAAGATAAATAATGAAGAAAATTACATAAAGAAACTATGCATCAGAAGATTGAAATCAAAGCCAAATGTTCATTATTTATCAATTAAGTTCTTGGGAAGTTAAGTTTTGTTCACCTTTCATTCAATCTAAATTTGATACATAAACATTAGGGTGAAAGAAATGGTAGCAGATAACCCATTTAAAGTTTGCAAGAAGTTCAGTAAACATGATCAGCCTATATACATATTGTAAAAGCAAATTAGTGACTGAAATAACTAAATAGGAAGTATTTAAGCTCATTCACAAGTTGATAATATTTCCTAGATACAATCTCCATTATTTTGTGTGTATTATAGTTGAATATACTTAACTTACATACTGAATCTGTTGTCTTTCTTTCAAGATGGTCAGCTGTGGAGCTGGAACACCAGAAGCACGACACTCCAATAACCCTTTTGTTTCTTCTAATGCAGTTTTATTTTCAAATTGTATTATTTCTGGTTTGGCTATAATAAAAGTGATTAAAATATCCAATACATCTTAATAAGAGTAACTGATTTTAATAAAAATAAAACACTATGATCAAACACCAAAAACTGTTTCTGAAGATTCATCACGTGAAGCATGTGTAATGATAATTATTGGGTCACATATTTTACAATCTAATGTAATTTCTCTTAAAGTGGATTGAAATGGATGAAAATAATTTAATATGGTTCTAACTTCATGAAACAAGCAATTTTTATTCAAGCATTTCACATAACATTTAAAAATTACAAAACTAAACTACAAATGTTATGAAATTCAATATTAAACCCTCATAAAGACTTAAGAAAACTAGTGCATAGTTCATCAGAAATAAGTTCTATCACCCCCAACCCATAATCTCTCGCATCATACCTAATTAAATACTTCAATTTCGGGCAAATCAAGCTCAACACATAGGTTCCCTATTTGTTGATACTTTCCAAGGTCCAGAAAAGAAATGTTCTGATGTCTCATTCTCATTTGTATGTGTAGCCATTGTGTCTTAGCTAATAAGTGTCCCTTTTAAAGGAAAAGAGAGCACAACTCACCAGTGGGTCATGTAGATCTTACTGGTGGGTCATGTGGGAGCCAACATGTTAATTAACAAAGACAGAAAAGTGCAGCTGAGGCAGTCAAACATTTACT
This sequence comes from Tachypleus tridentatus, assembly GCF_004210375.1. Classification (NCBI taxonomy): domain Eukaryota; kingdom Metazoa; phylum Arthropoda; class Merostomata; order Xiphosura; family Limulidae; genus Tachypleus; species Tachypleus tridentatus. The sequence continues at coordinate 121,112,341 of NC_134825.1, forward strand.
GGCTCACAAAGGAATTTACCAAAATTAAGAAGGTTCATGAAATGAATTTGTCTTAAAATAATTGGTAGAAATCAGATTAACAACTAATATGTAAAAAGACAAGAGCATTTTGATCAGTGTTCCGACAATTACTTTCATCGCAAAATCAGATAATGCTTTTGTTGCTATGTACCAAAAGTATAAAATGTATAGACAAAACTGAGAAAAAGATGTTGATTACAGAGTTTTTGCTTTGTTTTAATTTTAAAAAATTTGAGATAACAGAAAATAGCTTAATTCAGAAAATGTTTCATCTGAATAGATAATTTTACTTCCACAAGTTTTATACACGTGACTCTAAGTTAGGTGATCTCACACTGTCTTTACACTTATTACAGTTACGATTTCATGGTACCCCATCCTACTAAATGAAACTTTAATGGACAAAGTAATAAAACTATTCTATCTGTAAAAATGCATTTTGGCTTTTGCAACTCATTTCGACAAATCAAGTGCAACTTGACAGACACTGGCTTTTATGCAGGATGATTTGCAAGTTATAGCATTGATCAAATTTTTACTTGTGGTAAACATGAAATCTATTTCAAAAACAGTCATTTGATAAATCTTCACAACCTTGCCTATTAATTTACTAAGAATAAAACTCAATTTAGTCAAACACCAGTTTTAAAGTACAAACCATACAACCAATGTTTCACACCATTAATAGGTAAAATTGTATGACAATATCTTTAAAAACCACAGATTATTTGCTTTTTTACCAGTTCATTATTTTAAAAGAAGTTACAACCTATGAAGTAAAAAAAATTTGTACTGTTCACAGCAAATATTTTATCCTTCAAATACCTATATTATGAGTAATAGTTCAGTCACACTGTTGACTGTATCACTTAAGCCTCTTTTAAAGAATCAGTACCATCTTCAATAGTAGTATAACCTCATTTTCAGCTTTGCCAATTAACGTGGTGTAATAGAATAACACAACTATAACCCAGTACATGCCCAAAATGCTTGAACAATCCTTGGACACTGAAAAATTTGAATGCAGCACCAATTCTTATATTCTGAGAGTATGCACCTTTACACATAAGGAAGCAGTGACATGCAACTTAAGAAAATTGTATTCAATCTTTAAAACAATGTTTCTAAACATCTACTGAGAATTGAAAATCTTAAGTTCAATTTCATTTCAAAAGCACAGTGTGTTGGTAGATAATATAGCAAGTAATTAAGAACAACAACAAAAAAAAAACTCAGTTTAGTGGTGAAATTTCTGAACAGTGCGACAAAATCATCACACAATCAAATGAAACTAGCAAGATTTGTAGAATTTAAATTATAGCTATATTAAAATTAAGTTCACCTATGAATGCCAATAATACTTGACACAAATGAAAATGAACATTTTAATGTTATAAGAAATCTGAAATGTCACCTATAAATTTAACCCAACAACACACTTCATTTCAAAGAAAATAGAAATGTTTCCAATTTCATACATACAACAATGCATTCCTGTGAACTTCTGGTACTCAAACTAAAGTCAAATTTAAGATCTAACTTTGACCCAAACAATGTCGCACATTCCACTAACAGCAAACCTGTTTAACAACTACCACTGTCCAGATCACTGAACTCCGGTGTCTGAAAGCTACAAATAATTTCTACCCATTACAGGCACACATGTGGATCTTGAAACCAAAAGATAATTAACAGTATCTGTGTAACTACAATGCATGTTTAGCTCTTTATTGAGAATCCTAAGCTTTTAATATAACACCAAATCTCATTCTCAACACTTACAACCATGTCACATAGATCAGTATCAGGAAACTATTTAAGAGAATAGGTTGTAGCATAACTCAAGCACACAAAGTGAATACACCAATTCCATCTTCTATCATACTCACAGTAACTAGTACAGCTAAAAATTAGACTATCCTATAGGTGAAGGAGACATTGGAAAAGAAGTCAAAATTAAAGAACCAACCAGGTACTACTGAACTTTTACTTACAGTTTAGGCATATTTAACTTCAAACACTCCATTGTAATATTTTCAAAACAATTGTTTTACTTGCATTATTTGAAACCAATTGATTAAAAAAGTCATTTTATATACAATCAAAGGTATTCAAGTTGTCAACAAATGTTCCATACAAACGTCAATTCATAATTTACAGTGGTATACAACAAAAACTAAAGAAAAAAGTTATGGTTACTGACAAAACTTTTTAGCCAAAACAGAAAAAGTTGCTCTTTATGGTATTTGTTTTTTATATTCAGAAAGATAAGTAAACAAACAAAAACAGTACAAAAAGGCAAATGTTTAATATGGTAAAAGTCACTATCTAAAAGTTACAACTTAGTAAAACAGTTCTACATTTTAGTATGTTTATATCACTTTTTGATATTTACTATCTGAATTACATATTTTCCCAGTTATTTATTTGGAATACTGTAAGAATGTGGTAATATATTTACAGTGAAATATTATGTAAAATGTACCCGTGTTTAACTGTTGCAGTAATAATACTATAAAGGAATGGATCAGACTTGCACCAAGTCTATTTGTTTTTGGTTTTTTTTAAATCAAACAGAACTCACAGAAGACAATAAGCTGCACCTTCCTGTTATCTTCACCAACTTTGTTTCGTGCCACACAGGTATAATTTCCTGCATCCTCTTTCTTCAAATTGTGTATTGTTAAGCTTCCATTAACCTCATGAACTACAAATCTTTCTTTGGAGTCCAGTGTAACACCATTCTAAAAATGTCATAAGTTATATCATAAGATTTATGAAGACTACTCAACAAGGCTGAATTATAATTAACCATTGACAAACCTCAGATATACCTTATAAACAACAAAAAGGTTTATAAAAACAAATCTGAATGGCACATTTTCATAAACTTATGGCAAAGAGGTACAATAAAGAGCTGGAATTTCATATTTTGTTACCTAAATAATTACTGATTATGTTAGCTTTTTTAAATAGTTCTCCAAGCTATTTAAGGATTAAACTTATTTCAAGTTCCTTACTACTTAAATAATTACTAACGTAAAAAGTAATTAGATATTTGTTTCCAAGTTGAATTATAAATGTTAGTAATTATGCCCTAATGTGAGCCTACAACTATTTTCACAGGATCCTTAATTAAAAAATACTAATAATACCAGTTATATTGCTATTAATTCTTTTACTTACTGCTGAGTTTCTCATGTCTTTTGCAAAGAAAATAAGTTTTTAATCACAGTTCTTTGCATTATGCAAGATTGTAATAAGCAATAACATACAATATTCAATAAATACAATGCCTTAACAAATAGTAAACAGTGTATAAACAGTAGATATTTTGAGGGTTAAAATTCCTTGTGCTACTTTTAAGTGATCTAAGTTATCATTTGAGCTATTGAATGGATCAGCAAAACTAGAATCAAATGAGTAAATTTTAATCTAAGTGATAATTGTAAGCAACAGAAGAGCAACAAACTGTCAGAAATCATGTCAGTTGTAGATCGCACTACATGGAACAAACTGTCAGAAAAATTTGTTTTAAAACACAGTTACAAGTCCTCTTTAGTCTCACTTTGCAATCACAAGAAACCCATTTGAAATAAAAATATATTCTCAAGATGGCTAGTATGGGTATTGAAACCTGAAGATGACTTAAGAATGTTGAAAAGTTGTTCAATAACTTATTTTAAAGTTTTAATACCCATATCAGCTGTATTAAGAATACCAAAGTATCACTTTGTTTTCTAGCAGGAAAACTAGTCAACAACACATGTTACCCCTGAACTATGAATCCCTTCAAGGACAAAGGAGGTTAAAAAATTGTTTAGCTTATGAGAGGCCTTAAGAGGTGTTGAAGTTAAACAAGCTTTTAGTTAAGAAAGTATTGACAATTTAAGAAAGTGCTCTGTTTTGTGTAAAATTGAGGTTGGTTTTGAGTCAGTTTGGCAGCCAGAATCTCTTGTGTGAAAATAAGTAGCTGTTGATTTCTATATTCAATATCCAAATATCCTAATCAACATTTTTTCCCACTTTCACCATCACAAAATCATTCTTCCAAGTTTGGTATGGTATAAATGCTTTTTCATCTTTATGTAGTGTTCCGTTTGAAATTACACTACCTTTAATGATATTACTATACTTATCAATGTATAGTAACTTTTAGTATACATTTTTTTTAGAAGCTAAATGTTAGTGTTGTAGCCAACAAAACCTGAACAGTCCATTAAAGTAAAACTGTATTTCACATTAATTTCTGTTAATGAAATTTTGTAAAGAGAAAATTCATCAGTAAATAAGGCTTAAACGTTCAGTTAGTAGCTAATGCTGGTTTGTTTAAAATGAAATGAAAGAATAGGCAAAATTCATAAGACAAGCCTAGTATGATACATACAGAAGCTGTTGAGTGGCTTCGTCTTATTTATTACACAGACAGCAACATTACAGAGTAAAGAAATTTTATTACATCTTTGTAATAATAAAATAGAAAGTTCTCTTAATCAAGCAAACACTTTGTTTTAATCTTTTTGGTTTAGCTTTAAAAACAGATCTTCTACAAATGCGAGATCATTATACATGTGTCCAATTTCCATACAGGTTCATTTTTCCTACCTTAGCCTTTGAAATCAAATCTTAATTCATTGAGAATTTTTTTTTTACCTCATCCAACCAGTGGTACACAGGTTCTGGATAACTAATTTCAGCCTTGCAATATAGTACAATTTCCTCGTTTTCAACTGCTTGTACCTCATTTTGGTAGTCTGTGATGTTAGGAGGGACTATATAAAAACAAAGGTTTCAGTTAAAAAAAACAAAAAAAAAACTATGTGAAATCATAGGCTAGAGAAACAAAAATGTATAAACTTTATATTAATAGTTTTAATATTAAAGTATATTTTAGGCTAGGTTATGCTGGTATTTATAAAGTTAGAAATCTGTCAAGTTAATATTTTCCTTAATTGAAAATTTCTAATAATACTTACCTCCACTGACAATATGGCTACTTCTAAATTACAGACTTTCCACTCTTCCACCATCTAAGCATTGAACATGCTTTCTCTGCCACTTTAATACACTGTATTTAGATACTGTATATAGGAATGTCATTCAGATAATTTATCTACTTTTTCAAGACATAAACCAACTTAGTGGGGAGGTAGGATAGTGTCAGTGAAACTAAGTATTATTAGAAATACATTTTCAGTTCAGGAAAGTGTTAACTTTCCAAACATATATACTGCTGCTGACAATATAGCTGGAATCCCAAATTGCGTTAAACGGGCCAGTGCAAGCATGATCCATACAGAAAGCATGTGTATAGATGGAGAAATAATATTCCACTTTCTCATAGAAATATGGTGAGAATATGAAACCTGTGCTTAACAAAAAGTTTAGGATGGGAACTCTTTACTTTCATGAGGAAATAGTGGACCTCCTTCCACAAACAATGTACAAAACCAACATTGATCAAAAAGAAGTGCCAAGCACACCAACTATATAGCATTGCATCAAACCTGAAACATGGGTAGTGCCATTCTTACTGACATCAGAAAAAAAGGCATACCAGAATCAAACTAGTTGTGCCCCAAACTTTGTTCTCTTCTCCAAGAGTGAAGAAAGAAATCTTAACACACTGGAAAAAAAGGCCTCTATCCATCACACCAGCAACTTGAAACAGGTAGTGATAATAATTTACCTCTACTAGTAGTGTCTAGAGGGGTGCTACTCATTGAATACTGTGGAATACGTGAATCCAAGTTCCACGTTTTTAAAAGCAAACCAACTTGAATTTATTTATCTTGAAGATCAGCTGTAATGGACAGTATTCCCTTTAGCCTCACTCACAATAGTCCATGAATGGCTGTCTGATAATATGGTAACACCATCCGGTAAGCACTTAGCTGAATATACAGAACACTCAATTTCAATAAAGCCTGTTGCAATCTGTAGCAATTATGATGGAAGTGGTTTTATATGCCACAGTAGGACCCAGTGGAGAAGAAAAAGACCTTGGAAATAAGAGTATGATTGAGAAAGGTACTTAATTCTGGTTAAAGTCTAACAGATGTGGTGAAAATAGCTATGGTGATAGTCAAAAACCCTCAGAAGAGAAAACTAACAGATCATGCAAGTAAATGAGATAGTATTCTACATACCAGCTCATAAGCTGTCTTCCAAAAGGGCAATTCAACTGAGAGGATAATGACAGATTTGACATATCTGGTGAAATGCTACACACAATCCATCATAGGCCATGCAAGTTAGTTTGCAAAACCACCTCATTAGAGTAATAAGAGAGAAGTCACTTGAATTAGAAGGATTCCAGTAAATGAACAATCAATTCTCCATACCTCAAAATGAGTTAGTGAAAGCCATGTAACATCTGAGGGCTGTAAGACATGACAAAGTATCAGAAATGAAACAGTCAAAGGCAAAAAGTAGAAGGAAACTTAAGTAAAAGCCTAACAGCTCATTCCATGGCTTGAAGCCTGATGGAGGACTGGTAGAGCACAACTTAAGTGGGTATTGAAAAATAGCCAGATGAGATATTGTTGGTGACAAAATGGATTTCTCCAATCTGAGAAAGAAGTCAGCTTCTGGGCTTCTTAAAAGATAAGTTTTGTTAATTAACAGAATGGTACAAGAAAGCCATTTGTCTATATAATAATGCATGCACAAGACCAAAGAATACCAATGAAGAGCAAAAGCTCAAACAAATATACAGAATACACTAGGAATAAAATTAAAATCAAGACGATCCTTCCAAAAACTCGCACAAACTGATAACAAGGGGCCAGAGTAGGCTGCTCAAAATTTATCTTCTGTTGAGGCCATCCTAGCAAAAGGAAAAAAAATTCTTTGCAGCCAATCTTAGCTCGTTTGCAAAAGCCACCTCAAATTCCCAAAGACACTCTTCCAAAAACTCGCACAAACTGATAACAAGGGGCCAGAGTAGGCTGCTCAAAATTTATCTTCTGTTGAGGCCATCCTAGCAAAAGGAAAAAAAATTCTTTGCAGCCAATCTTAGCTCGTTTGCAAAAGCCACCTCAAATTCCCAAAGACACTCTTAGACCTCATATAAGATATGATCCATTGCAAGATACATACACTATCACAGACAGCTCTGACCAAGAGTGATTCCTCTCCTGGCTGTAAACAGGAGAGAGTAGAAGTGGATAAAGTCTGGATGGCTTTTATAATAGAAACATTAACTTGAAGCAAAAAAATAACTTAAAACAAAAAAAAAAAATGAAGTAATAAATATAAAACAAATATACAACCATAGAAACATCAACCATGTTCGAAGCCACAACCCAAACTGTGAATGAGCATTATTCATGTTTATAGAACTTCATGTCAAATGATTTGTCAAGAAAAAGTGATTAAAGTACCTTAAAGTGCTTATACACAGAAAACACACTGTGGTTGGAGAATTTCCCAAGTTAGAGTATTCCAAGAACATTTGAACAGGGTTTGAAATATAGGAGCAAGAGTGTTCAATGCTTATATGGGTAAAGGAAAAAGCATGGAAACAGATATACTTTTTGGCATAATTTTTATGCTAAACTTCCAATAAAACATTTAAAGTTTAATCAACATTACATACAAGTCAAGAAAACAATTCAGTATGTCTCAATATACAAAATAAAGCAAATAAAACTGTTTTTACTAAAGTGCACTCAAAGGTATAAAGAGCCAAAACATGCACTTGGGCCATGAACATGAAATGCACTAATGATATGAACACACTGGAATAGATAACTTATCAACATGGTATCCAGTTCAAAACAAGCACAGAATACGTTTCACTAATGCTCAACTGTTTCTAATGTTCCTTGTTGCTAATGTTCACAGATAACTAACAAAAACTAAAGTACAATCACTGAAAGAACATATTTCATACCACATGATTATAAAATGTAGAATAGAATCCATGATAAACAAAAGTGAAAGCAGAAGAGCAACTGTTTGCATTACAATCTAAATCAAATTTCATTATTCAGCAGTATATTCTGAAAAGAAAAAGGACATTAGAAAAACAGTACAATTATACTAGCAGAAGAAAAACAATTACAAAAATGTATTTCTAATAAATTACCTACTTTATAAGAATACTAAAATATAGTGGCAAATTTCTAAAGTTATTAGCCAGACATGTAATTAAGGCAAGAACTAAACTTTACAAACAAAATTATGGTTGTTGGAGAGTAATACAACTTTTATTGTCCAGAAAGATAAAACTGTCTTTACAATTTAAACTAAATCCTTCATTTAATTTCAACATCAGCCTTTGAATCTACAACTATAAAAAGGTACTGCACAGTGTAGTAACAATAAATATAATTAGATCAAGAAAATAAAAATTCAACTGTAATCATTACCTATAATTAGATAAATAGCATTTATGCACAGATAAAAATGGTTAATAATAACATCTGTTAAAGTTCTGTTCATTTTGCACAGGTTGAACTGAGAATGTAGATGACATTCAGGTTTAAGGGTAGAATATCTATACTTAAAAACTTCAAATAGTATTTAAATATAAATAGCCTAAATACTATTTAGGCTATATTGGATCCACATTAAAAAAGTACAAATTTAAAGATTTATATCATTTCCTATTAAGAACCATGCAGCAAATGAGTTAGTAAACAAATAAGAACAATTTAAAATCCTTACAAAAGTAACAAAGAAGCCTTGCGTAAAAGTGAGCTTATTAATGAATAGCTCTAATCAAGTTTAAATCAGCAAAGTAGAAGTTTATTACTAATTATACAAGCATTTTGTAATGATGTAGTAATGTGCTACAATAATTCATTCACTACGCTGAAAAAAATTCATGGTTTTTCCTGCAGGGCAGTCAGGCATGCTGACTGAACATCTAGAAAATTCTAAATTACAGACTTTAATCTAGAACCAAGATCTAAACAAAAACGCCTGAAATTGATTCACAATCATGTCAAAGAAATATCAAACAAAAGCACAAGTTTGTAATGGAGCACGTGAAACTTATAAAAGTGAAGACTATTTAAAAGCTTGTATTGGATGTAACTAAGATAAATTAAACCCTAAACCTGAGGTGCAAAATCAAATCCTAGTGAATATTAACATACATCAAAAATTATATTAAAACGAAAACTTTAATCTTAAGTTTAACTACATTTCAAATATTAGTCAAACTATGTTAGAACCTAAACAAAATATTGCATAAAGTAAAAACTTCTTTCCCTAGAGCTTAAACAAACAATTCACTTCCCCATGGCATCTTCAATTACTTTCTTAAAAGTCTAGATGCATCAACTCTAAATCCTCACTCTCATCTACATAAGCAATATCATTTTTAAAGAATGATAAAAGATTTGTAAGGCAACAATTTCTTTGTGAAACCATACTGGCTGTTGAATAAATTCTAAGCTTCAAGTTACTTTGCATATCTTTTAATAAACTTCCCAAAATGCTTCCCACAACTGATGTATGGTTTGTAATTACTGGGATGATCTTTATCACCTCTCTAGAAGTTACAGTACGAAACAAATTAGTAGCAAGTAACTCTCGTATCCAATCTTTCTTTTCTCCTTCAAATTCATAAAAAAATATCTGCCCGAAGAGCATTATCATTTTTTAATAACTTCCCAAATTTTTTTCACAACTAGCTCGGAATTAATGCAGCCATCTTGTTTAATCTTATTTCCATTTATCAACTGTTCAAGATGTGGATGGCTGCTTAAAAATGTTCATTAACAGAAACCAAAGAACAAAAACATGAAATGTAATAAGCAGCCATCTCGTAATCAGATAGACTTCCTCTATAAACTCTCAAGGGTCCTATAACTCCCATTCTCATAGTCTTTACCTTTAATGTGTTTAAAGAAATTCTCGCTGTTAATTTTTATATTTTCTGCAAACCTCTTATACATCATGTTTGATGTCCTAATTTCCCATTTACTATGTTTCATAATCTTTTAAGAGTGTCCTTTAATACCAGTCATTCTCAACTTAAAGAAAAACACCATAAATTTAACTTTCCTTCACTTAAAGGACAAGATACATTATTCTCATTATCTGCATTAATACAATATCTAAAAAAACTCACTTTAGAGAGAGATCAGACAATCACTTTCTTCACTGTGCATGTGATGCATGTGTGCACACACACACACACACACACACACACACGTCCTTATAGCAAAGCCATGCTGGGCTATCTGCCGAGTCCAATGAGGAGAATCCAACCCTTGATTTTAGCATTATAAATCTATAGACTTTCCTGGCAAACTTTGCTTATGTACTTGCACAATAATTTACTTATCTTGCCCAACTGAGGCCTAGAACCTTCTAAACCTTACAAGATATAATGTAACAATACTTAATGAGACAAATTAAAAGGTTCTGGAAACATGATGCAATTATATAATAATTGCTAGTTTTGTGAACTACAACGTATTATTTGTAGTTACATAAACACACCTGCAATACATTATCACTTCTGAATATGTGTGGATGATATTTTATTTTTAAAGCTCTTGAAAACATGAGTTGTCTGAATTATCTTAGTGGACATCCTAATATTAAATTCAGCATTCCACCATTAGGCATCTATTTATAATAAAGATGGTAAACTGTCCTTACTTTAAAACTTCAACTGGGGTACTAGAATATAATAAAGTATTCTTTAACTTGCTTTGGATCCCTCACTAGTTTTAGTTTGAAGAAAAGAATATACAAATCTGAATCTGTTTCACTTTCCATAATGAAGAACCATAGTGAACGAATATAGACAGATTTAAAATCCTCACAAAAACAATTAACATGAACAGAGCATAAATACAAGTTTATAAACAGACTTCAACTTAAGTTATATGTGCTGGTAGTGTGATTAACTTATAAAACGCAGAATTAGCCTTCCACACCTAAATGTTTCTGTTGGTATAACTAAATAACCTGTATTTGTCTTTTCTTCTAAAATTCATAGAAAATTTTTCCTTGCATCAGCATTTATTCAACAGTCTCTTAACTTTATTTCCCATACTGCTTCAAAAGTTTCTTGTAAACACCACTCCAGTACCTTTAAACATACTCCATATATTTAACCAGTGTATCTTGTCCTCCCGTTACTATTACATAACAAAAATGAAAGTCAAAACAATATGTTCTCACAATTATATGTAACTGGTTAGTAACTCCATAGGTCTGATATTACCATCAACACCAAGATGTTTAAAAGTAAAAATACATCACATTTACAAAGAATAATTTATTTTTACTCAAGTTATTTAAAACATTTAAAAGAACTTAAACAATTTTAATTTACAAGTACAATGATTTAAAAACTTAACATTCTGACAGTCATGAATTATTACAATTCTATTTGGTCACCCTCTCGTTATGCTACAATTCATTAACACCAACAAAAAATTAATGCACAGTTTTTCAACTTCCAACAATTAATGTATCATACATTTCTGAAATATATACTCACTAAGGACCTCCAAGACAATATCTTTGTGTTTGAATCTTCCAGTTTCTGTGACAATTGCTTGGATACGGTACTTTCCATGATCATCTTCAAGTACCTTGGATATTAAAACTCCACTTTTACCAACTTTAAAACGTGATTCATCCAAAGAAACAGTATCTGTTTCATCAAGCTTTGTCCATGCAACTTGAGGGTAAGGATTAGCTGAAATAACACACTTCAACTCCCCTGGTTGGTTGACAATTAGAGACTGTTTGTCAAGGCAATCATTCCATGTAATATCACCTGTCAGATTATATAGATATAATAAATACAATTCATTAAAGTTACAGGTTTTGTAATTATAAACAAACTGACAACTATATAAAATAAGGCATCATAGCAGCATGAAACAATCATGCTTCTGTTTTTCTCTGACACACACAAACCAAAAACTTCCATTAGTGTTCTACAAATAATATCAGTGACAAAAATCATTTAACCTCATTGCTTTAAAAGCATTTATGAAGAACCTTTGGGGTCAACTGTTTATAACTTCGATGTATAAAACTGAAAAAGAACAAAAATAAGAGATTCATGCAGATTCTAACTGGACGAGAAGTTGCCTTATGCTAATCATAAACAAGCAGACATGTACACTACCAGCTTGTATATCAAAGAACAATCATAGGCCAGTTGTACATAAAGTTAATTAGCGATTCTAAAAATTGCTCATTTGACCTGAATGAAAGTTGTAATAGATTCTTTTTAGGAGTATGGATAACATAAGAGCTAGACAATTATTAAAATTCAATAATCAATTAATCATTATCTCAACTCATAAGTTATGTTAACCAATTACTTTCACAGAAGATGCTGATACAGATAAATGTAAATAGTAATAACTCAAAACAATAAGTTGGTTGGTTATTTTTACAAGTTACAACATTACTTGAATAAAAACTCAAAAGAAATAATAAAAGAATATTTGATAACTAAACTAATTAGAACATTAATTTGTATTGAATGATTATGTTTGGGAAATTAGATGATTTACACTTTTGATTAACCTGAAACAGACCGACATGAAGAAACAATTCTGAATTTACCGAGTGTAAGCTTTCAGGAAAATGTACAAAACTGTTGTATATAAAAGTTCAGATGTGTTAGTAAATAGATATGCCTACCATAATAAGTGAGAGAATAATAATAAAAATGAATATTTTTGGTGTTTACATGTTGGAAAAACTTCTAGAATATCCAAAATGCATTTATATAGTGTTTCACATTAGTACTATATATTGCATTTCAGTATGGCTTACAGTAAAAGGTCATATCATGTGTACTTGAGTCTTCTACCCATGCACATAGGGTTAAATAAATTATTTCACATGATATTGATTAAAATAAGAGACATTCATAAGTAAGAAAATCTGGCTCTATACAACAAGTATTTTTAAACCAAAGATGAAACCTTACAAGTGTTGTAAAATTTGCTGAACATGAATATATTTACTTAAATCCCACAACCACAAGGAAGAACAGATTATTAGACTTGTTTGCTAAATGAAAACTTAATCCATATATCATTAAAATAGCTTTTCATTTAGTTGTTTGAAAAATCTATTACATTACACAACTAATATTTGTGCACTATGGTTAACTTTGACATGAGAAAACTGAAGAGGAAAATTTATTTTAATATATATATCCAGGAAACTGTCATTTAACCATGTTAGAATCACTAAGGGTAATTTTAATTTATAAGTTTATTTAAAATGGTTGAGACTGAAAGATTATGTAGCTGTTTTATACTAGTTTTCATAACAGAAAAATTAAATTATTAAATATGAAATTCTATAATTACTCACGAAAGAAGGTTATTCGGACTCCACTTTCCAAAGTCTTAGTGTCATTATAAGTGGCTCTACAAGTATATTGGCCTGTGTTTTCTGTTTCAGGAGTCACAAACACAAGTGACACTATGCTATTCTTTATCATATTAATTTCCATGTTATTGTAACTCCCTCTGTAGAGGAAAAAAAAAACAAAAAATAAAACAAATACAGTTTGGTATATCCAGGTGAAATAAGTTAAATTGTATTAGATAGCTCCACTAGTTAAAGTGTCACTAAATATATTGATTACGGAGTGTTACTAACTTTTCTAAGCTAGTCAATGTAAGTGTAGGTAACAAGAAAAGACAAAAAGTGAAACAAAATGAATAACCTCTATCAAATATAATATAAATGCTCTACGTACTAATTGTTAGTTGATTTTGAAAATAAATCTATACTGCATCAAATACAATGTCTGGGTAAACAAGTTTTTTGTGAATTAACAAAGTGGCTTGTATTACATGACTGGTTATTCTTAATACACCATATCACCTGAACAACCTATGAAGGATGCATTTCAATGTAATTACAAAGTGGTGTCATAATGGGTAATACTCTGTCAAGGTGATAACAGGTATCCATTCACAAAAACAAAGAATTATATCAAATTAATGACTTTGTTAAACACGTATTATGAAAACAGTTTAGTTTTGAATATGTGCAAATTCAAAACGAAGATGTTATAAGATGATAGAAAAGCATGGTATATTCAGACAACACTGAAATAGTGTAGGTTAATGGAAGGAATTTAATTTTCACACGTGATTCAGTATTCAAGAACAAATTCAGCACTTTTAATATAAAAAACAGTATTAATGATTATGCATTAAACACAATGTTTTAAAAATATTTTATAATGATGTTTGTCAGCATTTTATTTTATCAATTGAACAGATTTTGTAACAAATTTAAAAATTTATCAGACAAGGTTAATAAGTGAAGCATACAAGTCATAAATAAAATACTTCAAGCCAAAAACAGTTGAAAGCCAATGAATTACAAGGATGATAGGAATCATATGAAGGTCACTCACAAAAATAATGCATGTTCATTCAGAGGATGTAAACTTCAGTAATACATTTGCAAGTGTTTATTGTAAATATTACTGCCAATTAAAACAAGAAAAGATTTCAAATATCTCAAAATTACATATATACATGAGGCTCAGACCTAATTTGCACATGGCATTAATTTGATGAAAATAAGCTTCATATTAATTAACAATTCACTGTGATAAGGTACTGTTCACTAAATTTTCTGTAAACACATGAAAGCATATTTGTAATGCCCTACAAGACATTTTTGACAAAACGTTCAAAACTGCAACTGAAAAATCATGGTCTAAAAAATGCAAGTAATGAAATACCCATCGTTTTACCATTCTGGGTGGTACAATTTGCCTTAAGTATTATCTTTTCATTAAAATACTATTTTGTTAAGCAAAACTAAATTATCTTATATAATGTGCTGCAAGTACTCATTTGTAGTATTCAGAAACTAATGGAAAAATATCTCACCCTTGACCAAGTACTTCTCCATTTGGATCTTCCCACCTCATATCCGAGAACAGGGAGTTATCATAACTTTCACCTGTACATGTGACAGCAAAACTTTCTCCTGCTGGTCGTGTCTGGCTACTTCCCACAGGTTGGATAGAAAGTTTCAGCCTGTTTTCAGGATTCTGGGCATAACAACCTAAAAACAAATACCTACGTTTTATTAAACGAGCCAGTGCACAACTACTTTTTAAACAAATTATTACCTTTTCACTACCATTAAGGAAGAATCTACATTATAAAATCTGGAATTATGAAATTTAGTTGAACAGTAAAACCTTCTAGTAACTTGCATGAAGATTTGTATATATTTCATATCTCGGTTCTTTTTGGAAGATTAAGAGTAGCAGACAAGAACAAAAAAACTTTAGAAACAAACTATACCCCTCTCCACTTCCCAAAGGATAAAAAAAAAACTTATTTTAAACGTTGTAAGTGACAACTTCAAAACATTTCAATTAAAAGAAATATTGCAGGAAGCAGGGTCTCTTTCTAATGATTACACTTAAATATAAAATCACTGTTTATATAAAAAATTCCTGCCATCTCAGCAAAAACCATTATATGTCCAATCTATCAATATGGAGAGATCTTTTAAAAAGTCCACATCCTCCAGTTTGAAGTATTCTGATAGTCAGGATAAAAATTATCAAAATCAAGACATGTGCACCATTTTTGTATAAAAAAAAAAACAAACAAACTTAGTAATGTGCAGTTGGAGTTTGAAAAATGTTCGTATCCACCTATGGAAGTAACTTCACCAGGTGTTGGTTTGGCCACTGAAAAAAAAACACCCAAAAAAGCTGATTCAGTTAAGGGGGGGGGGAATTTATACGATTAGTTTCTATTTGTTGTATTTTTAACAAATGACATTGTTAATGTCATACCCATACGTATTCTACTCGATACTGGGATGACTCACTGTTAAAAATTATACTGCCTTTCGATGCGAGTTCCGTCACTGGCGAGTCTGTTAGTATTCAGGGTAATAAGCGTGGCTTTGGTAATGACCCTCTTTATAACATTCGTCTAGCAGTTCAAGTTTCAGGATCAGTAATGGTTGTAGTAAGACATTCTGCAAATGAAGGGTGCATCATTATTGTTTATAAACAATTTGACTGGAGGAAAAAGTGTTGCCAAACCCAAAATAGTTATTAAGCCGGTCACTATTTCATCTAGAAATGATGATCTTGAGGATAATCCAGGCTGTTTCTTATATGTGCTGCGACTTGAGCTCAGTTTAAATTAAGCCAAAAATATATTATAAGCATGTGTTCAGAGGACTAAGTTACAGACTTGCCAAATATTTTTAAAATCAAAGATATTTATGAATAAGTGTCCTACTGAAAGTTTCTGGTGGTGGTGGGTCTTGTTTGTCGTTTTATTGCGCAAAGTAACTAATTCAGCGCCAAACTAGTTAAAAATGAAATAACGTTTAAAATATTATAAAGTGGAAATGGAAATTAATACAAAAATAGTGGGTCATCGTCAAATGGAATTAAAATGGCCAAATGACACTGTCCAACGTTAGAGTTAAACCCATGGTAAAAACATATTTAAAATGGTATCATCGCTCACGGTCGTAAAGGCTCCATGACAGTAAAATATGGGTTATTGTGACTTGAGTGTCATACATACGTACATTAGTCCCAGATAGAAGACAACGACGAATTAAACGGTGACTACTGAATGGTCTAGTTGCAATAACTTCCTCCTTTCGATCCTTATGGAAACAAGATGGTCAAAGTCCAATAGAAGGTTTTATATGAAAAAGCTTGTTACCACGTTGCTCACTCGAAGTCACTGCAAACTGGCGCAAAACAGCCTTCAATACATGGCTGTAGTCCATGTATAAGATATGCACGGCAGCTATAGCAACAGAGCAGACAGACTTAGCTGCAGTGTCAGCGAGCTCGTTCCTGCAAATATCGACATGGCCTGGTATCCAGAAAAACTGGATAGAAGTAGATGATAGAGAAATGGGCTAGCTATTTTAAATATTAATTATAAAAGAGGGTGATAAATAACGTGGAGGTAATTCCAGGGCCAATACAGAATTAAGAAAATCCTTATAAACAGTACATCTCACGTACTGCATAGCTTTTATGAATCTGAGGCAAGAGAAATGATATAATTCGGCAATGAACGCAAACTATAGAAGGGATGGTGTGTGCAGCCACCAAACTACAAGCCATGGCAGAGCCCACAGTCACCCGATGTCAAATCCTCTGTACAAGTGGAAATGTAAGGATGATTCGAAAAATGTTCGGCAAATAGAAGACGGCATTCCCACTCGGAAATATGGATGTTAATAAGCCGTGGTGGTATGGGGTGATTTGTGGATACACTAATGTTATCCAAAAAAAATCCAATCTGGCCAGCTGCACCTGGATACAAAAGCCAAAAGGAACATTGGTAAACTATGTTCTAAGAAAGCATGGCCCACTGAGGAAAGAAAAACAAGCCATAGTGAAATAATGTGGCGAGGATCGAAGATTTGAAGTATACAGTAAAGATAGTTGCAAATGCAAAAGCATAATGTAGGTTCATGAAAAACAATGTACAAACTCTAGATTTGAGAAATCCTGAAACCTCCCCTCCCCCATTCAGAGCCAAAGCCCAAGATAAGAAACAAGGTGCAACATTTGAGGCCAATGTTCTGGCAGAACTATAGACCAGAGACCCATAGTTCAGTTTTTGTCCAATGAGAACATCTTTAGCATAGGATATTGATCTACTCCAAGAAGTGGAGGAGAGGACAGAGGATGTTCAGAACCTTCGTACAGTTGACACGTAGCTGCTTCATGTTTGGAGTTTAAGTCAGCTTACAGTCAAAAGATCCAAGAACTATTCTTTAGGGACCACAGAAAGCATTTGACAGAGCTCAGGATTTTGGTGAATTCCCCATTGATAGCAAAAATGCATGTAAACAGTTTTGGTCCATGTCAGTAGATGATTAAGGCCCGTCTGTAGCTGCCAGTCAACTAACCTCATGCTCAATGAATGACACAAGATGTGAAGTCAGATATTGTCCGTTTGCTACTGTTCCAGAAATAGTATTCATTTGTAAACAAATGAGAATTGTGACACTGATGACAGCCCTGAGGAACTGCAAGTTCCTGTGAGAAAGAACAGGAAAGTGTCAAACCCACAGAACGTGGAATCACCAGTTAATTAAAAAAATAAAAAGGGCAAATGGCCATGCAACCCATAAGTGGAGGTCTCGCAAAATGCTACCTCCACACAGTATCATAAAACTTAAGGTAAAAAGAAACAAATAAGATGCCACTTGAGAAATTTTATTGCTAAGTAATGTTTAGAATTCTGCTGGGTTGTCCGATTTGTTTTGTTCGTTTCTTTTTATGACCCATAATTCTTCCATCTCATCTTTCAGGTCAAATGAAATATTATTAGGTTCTATTAACAAATCTACACTATTTTTCAAATATTTTCTCACTTCATTATTGTACTTCCCGTTGGGATTACTAGTATAATCTATACTTCTTGGAAGTCTTCGCTGGTTGTAAATAATTTTCGTTCTCAATTCTTTTGATTTTAAAAGTCCCTTTCTTGTAATCTTATGGCATCTTTAGTCATTTTATTGGCAATTTATCAACTTGACACCATTTATATAAAACTTTCGACCTCACTTCGACTCGCATTGATCAGTTTAAAAACCTTTCACAATTGTAACGGTTCCTGTCGTTTATCGGGATTTGTTTTTGTAATCGATTGACAACTTCACAAACATGTCAACAAAACTAACGATAACCCTAACTCAGAAATATTGCTAAAAATAAATTTGTAAAACGTTTTTGGAAGAATAACCAGTTATCCCAGTTTTACCAATCTGATTGTTTACTCGTAGTCTTGTACTATTAAATTAAAAGACGGTTAGCGCAGATAGCCCTCGTGTAGCTTTGCGCAAAATTAAAAAAAATAAAGAACAATTTTGATAAATGAAGACCTAAAACAGCATATCAGGAACACAGAACATGTAGTATACTGTTCTATAAAACCAAGCCTGTGATTTTAATGTTCATAAAAGTTAGTTCGGTTTTAATTACGGATTTTCCGTAATTCAGCTATGCAGATATTGACAAAAATTCGTTTTATCTATCAAGTAAGGACTTTTTACAAGTTTGGAAGGAAAAATTGATCAAGTTTACAACAAAATTTATTACGAACAGAATATGTTTGGTTATATCCTCTTGTGGCCGTAGCGACTGCTAAATATTGAGAAGCAAAAAGTAAAGTGCACGCACACACATATCCAGAAAACGCACGTCATACGGCCTGTTAACCATTTATATAATAGTGAGGGGTTTCTCGTGTTCTAGAACGATCGACAAGACTCAATTATTTGTTTAAGGAGATGTTTAGCCAGTGACTGAGTAAACTTCAAGCACAAATAATTTGAGATTTCAATGCAAATGATTCATTTTTATAAAAGTACAAGAATTTTGTGAAAATGTGCAAGAGAAAGGAAAATTGATATTTTGGTTTCCATATACAGAAATTACTATTAAATGTGTAAGCATTAAGCCAATACCATCGCAGGTCCTATTTGTTGGAGTTAAAACCACTTCGACAGTGAGAAACAAATGTATTTTAAACTATATCTACAGATAGAAAGTCAGCCTTGTCAAATATTTAGTCAAATACAAATAATTACACAGTATAACGTCATGTACATGGTTCATTATTTTCTTGAGAATTTAATCTATCGATCGACACGCGCGTTTATAGCAACTTGCTGTCTGGAGATTGTGCAGATAACAAAAATATTGTCAAATACGTAAAACAAAGTTGTAATTAAACCAGGATAAAAAAAAACTGCGTTTGAAATGGTTTTAACCTATCCATCATCAATTTTTTGTTTTTTAAGTTTGTAATATAACCAGGAAAATCTTAATTGGTTGCGTGTCGATTCGTGGATCTGACTGTTTGTGGTTCGAGATATGATAACGCTGTGGCCAATATCCATATTTACACCTTCAGACAAGATATAAGAAGCCACCGAGGTGGATGATGGTGGCGGCTAGGGCTCCTCCCATTCGTTTGTTGTTTAAATTACAATCGGGGAATAATCAGTTAAACCTTAATCTCAGTGACCTCTGACCTCGTCGTTCAACACGTACTTACAAGATACAGTTTAGGTTGAAAATTATAATTTTGTTTTTAGGTATCGTATCAAGAGCGTTAATAAACAAGCCCTGCAAGCTTAACATAAGGACGGTACAAAAATACCTTGTATTTATGTTAATAAACAAGTTAATACAACTATCGTTGATTGAAACGTTTAGTGATTAATAGAGTATTAAAGCAAATACCGTTTCATAGAAATCGGAAGCTGAAGGCATGTCCATTACAAAACAAAGTTTATGTTAACCAGCTTATGAACGCAGACATTGTATGTGTTGCAAATTTTGTCTGCATTTGAAAAGAAATAGAGGTTTGTAACGGGTTGGAATCACGTGAAAGCACAATTGATGTTCCACACAATCTATTAAGTATTTAGTTAATCAAAATCAAACTCTTTTGAAAGCAAAAACAATCATGGTTTTACTACTTTAATAACACCATTTAAGGTTAAATCAGATGACATGAAATTAGTATTATCTGAAGATGTCCAACATATAGTGTAGGAGAATTGATGAGCGGTGGACGGCTAAAAACATTTCACAATATATTGAAAACAAGTCATGGGTAACGTGTGCATCCACTCGCTCTTGTTGAAAAATATGTTCAATTTTATTACTATGATATAATTAAGAACACGTTTTATGAATTACGAAAAAAAGAGAAAATGGGAGCTGTATATTAAAACAAAAATCTTTAATTTTAACGCACTGCTTTTAGCGTTCATTCCTTTTCCTTACTGTATGAATGTTTAAAGATTTCCTAATAAACTTTTGAATGAAGACCAAGTTTTCTGTACATTAAATGATTAGAAACTTTCATAAAGTAACATTTTAAATGACATCTTGTTTGACTTTCTACTAAAATAATGTGATAATGGGTTGGTGAAATAACCAGAAGCCAATCGCTGCAATAGATTGGTTTATATATGCAAAAACGGCTCGTTTGGGGTGAGAAAATATTTTACATAGAAGAGCGAACAACGTTTCGACCTTCTTCGGTCATCGTCAGGTTCACAAATAAAAAGGTGACTGACCGGAAGCTGACCACATGTTTGAAAGGGGTTGTGTAACTGAGTGTCGGAACGTAGAGGGCGGTGTCAGATGTTTGAATATATAATTTTATTTTATTATATTAATATAGGTATATTAATATACCTCAATTAATATAACTCAACATACTAAGAAACCAAATAAACATCCATAAAACTATGCTCACCAGATAAAATGAAGTGTGCATTAGACAAATTAGAACAATACTTCATCAACATCAATAAGTTTCCTCCACAAACCGTAGAAAACATTATACGCACACACCTAGACAGAAAGCAAAATCAACCAACAAAAGTAAATATATCTCACGAATCAAAAAATCACGAAACCATATACTGCTGTATAACATAGATTCCTAACATCAGCAGACAAATAACCAACATTTGGCAAAAAACTGGTAACAAAATGACATTCAAGTTAATACCAAATTTATTCAAAAACCAGGCACAAAACTGAGGTCTATACTATGTAAAAACTACACTGACAAACACAACACCAACATTATTTATAAAATACAATGTGATAACTGCCACGACTTCTATATTGGAGAAACAAGTAGAAAAATGAAAACCAGATTCAAAGAAAATAAAAAAGTCACCTTCACACGTTTTCGAACACTGCAAGTCAAATAAACACAACATAACCATAGAAAACACTCAAATACTAAATAAAGAAACAAACATAAAAATACGCAAAATTAAAGAAGCCTTACTTATACAACAACTTAAACCCAAAATAAACCAATATAAAAGGAACGCCTTTATACCTATATCAATATAATAAATAAAATTATATATTCAAACATCTAACACCGCCCTCTACGTTCCGACACTCAGTTGCACAACCCCTTTCAAACATGTGGTCAGCTTCCGGTCAGTCACCTTTCTTTATAAACCTGACGATGACCGAAGGTCGGAACGTTGTTCGCTCTTCTATGTAAAATATTTTCTCAACCCAAACGAGCCGTTTTTGCATATATATTTCTCTACAAGTAGGTTTTCTCGACATCACTGATGAATAGATTGGTTTGTTTTGAAATTTCGCGCAAAACTACACGAGAGCTATCTGCACTAGCCGTCCCTAATTTAGCAGTGCAAGAGACTAGATGGAAGGCAGCTCATCATCACCACCCACCGCCAGCTATTGGGTTACTCTTACCTAAGAGTAGTTGGATTGATCGTCACATTTAGTAACGCCCCCACTGCTGAAAGGGCGAGCATGTTTGGTGTGACGGATTCGAACCCGCGGACCTTGGATTACGAGTAGAGTGCCTTCACCACCTGGTTACGTTAAGTTATAGTGAATCCCACTATTCGTTGGTAAGAGTAGCCCAAGAGTTGGTGGTGATGACTAGCTGTTTTCCCTCTAGTCTCACACTGCTAAATTAGGGACGGCTAGCGCAGATAGCCCTTGAGTAGCTTTGCGCGAAATTTAAAAGTCATAGTAAACACGTAACATTAAAAACAAGTTACTTAACGGAATATTTTAATATAAGTGTATACAAAATGGCATTCTTATAAACTGCTAATTCATGTGTATTAATAAGTTAATCATCAAAATAACGAACTCTTATCGAAATGTTTTGATTCCTGGTTGGATGGTCGTCATTTTTCGGCGCAAAGCAATTATGCTATCTGCGCCAAAAATGTTAAAGAAACGTAAAAATAGATTTTTTTAAATAAATTACACTTGAAACATTATCCATATGGTGCTAATCGTAACTGATCTTTAATGAACACATACATACTAGATGTTCAATGCAACATCTGCTCGTTTAGCACAAGTCATTAAAACCAGAACCTACTCCGCAAGTGATCCTCGCACAACCCTCCAGATGACAATTATGCATAGTGAAAGTCTATAATTAATGTCATAATTTTCGACAAGTACTGACAAACAGTATGGCAAGATTAACAGGACTGACTGGTGAAACTGACGTAATGTTGTTTGAGCGTAGACAAAACTTGTGACCTGTTAATGACAGTAGGTGCAGTGTAAAAGAAACCAAAACCAATGTATTATTCGTATATCTTAAAATGCAACTTCACTGTTCTACTTATTAAATGTTACTGTTATATTATGTGAATATCGCAATTAATACTACTTGTAAATACAAACATGAATACAGTGTGCGTATTTTAAAATTAGTCATTGTTTGAATCCAATCTTGGAAGAGCACTATTTATAGCAACTTACATTCTGAAGATTTTATCTATTTGGGAAGACAACTCTGCCAAAATAAGCAATCAATAATCAGGATAAAATTGTGTCAAATAGTTTGACCTATCCTTCATTCAAAGTTTTAAGTATAAGCGTAAAGCTAGTCATTAAGTTGTTCATTCACTCGCTAATGGTATACGTTGATTCATTGTTTAATAGCTGAATTAGACACATGAATGTCTTTAGACATTACAATTTTTCTTTCTTTTATTGTAACCAGGAAAGTCAATGATTTGAGTATCGAGTAGTGGATCTAACAGTTCGA
Source organism: Tachypleus tridentatus (assembly GCF_004210375.1). Taxonomy (NCBI): domain Eukaryota; kingdom Metazoa; phylum Arthropoda; class Merostomata; order Xiphosura; family Limulidae; genus Tachypleus; species Tachypleus tridentatus. The sequence continues at coordinate 121,135,944 of NC_134825.1, forward strand.
TATTTTATGTTCTGAAAATTATGCTGAAATAACGAGTCTATGACTGAGTTAAATCACTCATTTTTTATAAAATAGAGGTATCGAACAACAGTTAATCGATTTCATTCTTAATCCCAAATAACACGACACAATTTACTTTTGGTTAGTTCTTAATACAGCAGTTGAAGAAAATATAAAGGAGGACCTTGTCTGTGATAAATGGTGTTTACGTATTTGTTCCTGGCACACACGTAGATTTAGAAAACCGTGTTCAATATGAACTACTGCTCTTTGAATGGGTATGACTGGTCTCTTACCACAGTTTCAATAGCCGTCAGATGAACCTTTCATATATTATTACTTGACAGCTCGTTCGCTAAAGCTGACCTTCCTGCAGTTTATTACGGTGCTCGCAAAGCTAATCAAAGAACAAAGTGCAAATTACACCAGAACGGCCTTGAATTTAGTTCGGCATATATGGTGGTCTCAAGGCTTACCCTAACCTCCACACAAGTTTAATGTGGAAGTTATCTTTATAAACTAATTTAAATTCAAGATGGACGCGATATCTTATCCGTATTTATACATCTGATAATTTGTTAACTTTATGCGTAACACCAACAAACTTGCTACAGTTGAAAATATTGTAGATTTATATTGCCCTTTTCTTTTCCAAGTAAAGATAATTCAAGTGCATAAACAAACCCACAGATTGGTAGAAATTTGATAGAAATGCAGAAGTTAAATAAATTTTAACTACTTTTAATTCCACAGTATGTTTTGCTTGTTCATGTAAAATGTGATCGTATATTGGTATGACATACAATGTCTTCATTATCCCTTTACTTATTTTATAAGCATATAAAAAAGAACTGTCTAAACCTATCCATATATTAGAGAACTGGGGCGCCATGTAACATCTTTTGTAAAAGACGACCTTCGAAAGTTTTTGCCGGATATCCCCACTTTATAAAGGTATTCATTGTGCCGGACCAGCATTCTCAACACACGCGTATTTACTGGTCACTGGTAGTGAGAGATATACGGTTTCGTTTGAGATAGTTTACTTTTTTCGTTTATTTAAGATTAACATCGTTAAATTTGAGAATTTTTTCCCGGCTGTAGCAGTGAAACCTGTAACTAAATTTACAAGTTTGTCAATTATTCATTTAATCTAGTGTAATTAAAAATAATCAAAAATACAATCCTGGCAAACGCAAACTGTAGTTTTAGAATACTGACAGACAGGGTGGTGACCACGACCAAAAAAGGTAGAAACGAGATCTTCAAAAAGGTTATATGACATGCAAAAACAAAAATCATTCCTTGTTACTATCGTTACATATAATTTATCCACGATTTATTTTATGTATTATGGCTACAAATATCCTGAAATTTTAACTTCAAATTAGAATTTAATTACTGACAATTTTGCTCGTAAACACCAAATTTGATTTGTTTTCTTTAACAAAGAATTTAAATTTACAAACAATACCATTCATAAACAACTTATTATAAATAACGATTTAAAGAAGTTTAAAGACCCAATATTTAAGTTTTTAAGTCTCGTCTGTAACTGACGGGTCACGATCAGCAAAACTGAATTGATACCTGCACAGTTCACTGAATGGGTAGACAATCAGCCGTGACACCTGTACAGTTCACTTAATTTTTTAAGAGTTGACTTTTAACCGCTGAAATTATGTAACATTTTCGTAAAAATATTGTCCATTGTTAATTCATTGAAGCTGAATGTTTAGCTAAGTTAGAAATCTATAAACGTTCCTGGTCAAATACCTATAGTTTCGCGATTAACAAGCGTTTAATCATATCTTTATAGTTTTATAGTATACCAACTGCAACAAACCAACAATATATACTGTCTCTGCGTTATATTGGTTACCTTTTATACTAGAGATTTTCCAGAAATTGTAGCTAAGGCAACAATTCTCGTATTTGCATACATATATATTGCTGATTCGTATGTTTGAGAAACTGATGCAATGTTAGACGTGTACTGCGAAATATAGCCTATGCATTACATCTGTAAGTTACACACATTTCTAAATATATGTATAAAACAGACATTGATATAAATGTATTAGTAAATCCGTTACATAATACATACATTGTTGTTGTGTGTGTTAATTCTGAACCCCAGAAGACGTTTTAAGAAGCTAAACACGAACGATGTTAGACATAAAATTGATGCCAAATAAAATGAATATTCCGTATTCATAAACAAATCACAAATTTAGAATTTGTTCACTATATGAATGCTTGCACAATAGAGTAGGCTATCACGACATTAGAGATTCAATGGTCATATCACGGCAAATGTCCATGCATTCCCAGCTCGCGTTCAGAAAATTGCACAGTGGGTTCTTAGTTTTAACTTTCATATTACTGACAAAATTTTCCATTATCAAGTGTTCATTTATTTTCCAAAAATTGAGAAAACCAAAAGTCAATAAAAGATACAATATTAACCCAGGGAATTTTCAAAGAAATTATCTAGTGCTCGTAGTACAAGAGAAATTCTTAGAACACTGACTTTGATAATGGAGTTCGTAAAAACACAAGACTAAATCCCAAGCACAAAGATGAGAATGCACCAGTACGAGTTGCAGTGTAAGCTATATGTTAATATTACTAGAAAGACAAAAACATCTTGAAAGGACAAACATGAAACATTGACACCATAGATTGTCCTTCCCATCTTAGTGACAAAGAAAATGTCGATACCAAAACATTTGACCTTATGAAATTTATAGCAATTGTGTAATAAATATTTGTAGCAGTGCATAAAATTCTCCAATGACAGCAAGACCAAGTTTCAGACTGCAGGATAAGTTGTTTTTCACAACAGTCAAGTAATCCTTCCAAAACTTCTCAGATGGAAGGTTTTTAACGACCAATGATAAAACCACTATGTCCAGACACGTTTGGCAGAAAAAAAGTTGGTATGTAATGGATCAATACGTTTTAAATACAAATGTCAAAAATATGGAGCATATTAAGGGGCAGGGGTGAAATGAATACCTATTTTGAAATGACTAGTTGTGGTAAGTTAAAAAGATGATTCAGATTAATAACCCAAATCTTGTAACTAGTCTAGGTAACCACCTTTTACTTAGAGTACGTTACTGTGACTTTATGAATGCACAAATCTCGGTGTGAATCCTGTCATGCTATAGTTCCAGTGTACACAAATGTTTGTTGTGCTAAAAGTAGCCTACAGAATTGTCTTTACCCACTGTTATCCTTTAGACAAGAGCCTGCTTGCACATGAATTGCATGAGAAGATAACAATCCAACAAGTACTGGAATGGGAAAAGTCGATAAGTATTTGGATCACTTCAGTAGCTATGACGATAAACAACTTTTCAGGGCTTGTTTCACTTAAAAGGAGGGTTTGTCAATTTACGCTTGTTCTATCACAGAGGAAGAAGTCTTCCATAGAATTTCAGCTAGATCTTGCATGTTCTCATCATACTAGTTTTGACCATCCTAGCCATTTCAGGACTGACACTTTATCCAACTTCTGCATAGCACAAAGAATAAAAAAGGGGGGCATTTCACAGTTACAGTAGATGGAACATCCTCTAATTATTAGTACTCGTATAACGCTAATGCTGACTGTAACCATCTTTATTCATAGCAGAAAGTAGTCTTTAGATTCTAGCAACAGCATAGCAGAAACCATTACATGGGTTACCTTTTGTGGTGTATATTACCCTACACCACCACATACTGAAACACTAGAATAAATTCATTCATAAAGCAAGGATGATCACGAGAGTGTGATGCCGTGACTTCAAGCGTTTTCTACCAACAAATCTAATTATTGATCTGTGCAATAAGTTTACTACCATGGATAGTCAGTAATGTGTTACTATGTGCAGCTTACAGTGATGTTGTGATCAGTCAACATACGTATCCTAAAAAACTGAACCAAGTATTACGACTTAAAAACAAACGACAAAATAGCTGAAAGATGAGATGAAAGAACCAAAAGTTGTAACAGAAGGATAAAAATACGTTGTAGATAGTCTATTGCAAATTGGTGAAGGTTCTCAGAAGAGCCCTTGAAGTGCTCAGGTACTAAAAGTCATAGATGGTCGTGTTATTGTATAAGCAACACACAATACAATATTGTTAATACCTGAACAATAATCGAACATTCATAAATACGTCATGATCACAAGTCAAATTGATTTCATTCAATACTGTCAAGTATCTTAGGAAAACATTTGATAAGCAGTTTGCATTTAAAATTATTTTTACCCTAAGAACTGTCGAATAAGTTGCAAGATTCCATAACGTAAAGTAAAACGATGAAGCTAAAATAGCCTGTAAATATTCCTAAGGTGGACCACAAGCAACTGTTTCTAGAAGGCATAATTGTCTATCTCTTGTGAAATAAAATTGCCACACAATCCGTCTAGAAAAAAGTCTTATATAAACTGGCTTTTAAGGTACGGATAGTTTACAATTCAATTATAGTTTACAATTCAATTGATGTTTAAGATATTCTACGAAGGGAAAAAGGAAACAGTTTAACACATGTGTGGGCTTTAGGTTAGAAGAATAAAGTAGTTAACACTTGAACAAATGGCAACTCCAATTGACAATGAATGTCTAACCTTCAATCTCGATCCATTACAACTATTATTTGTGACTCGCGACTAACCATTCACACGATTGGGGCTGAAATTTCAGTGCAAGTTATCACCAGTGATGTTATTCATAAATGCTTGTTATACACTAATCTACTAGAGAAATGAATGATTCAATTCTCAGAGGGTTTGATTCAGAGGCTAATGATAAATACAATGTTAAACTTCTGATGTCAGTCAACAATCAAACATATGCTACGAATAAAGACGAGACTTACCCAACTGTGTTTATTACCTAGTGACGAAAGAAAGATAAAAGATAGCATTAAAACTGATTAAAAGTAATATAAAATAAAATAAAGCAAAACAAAAGCACTAATCGCCGGTCAAACACCAAGAAAAATCCACAAGACAACGAAAAATCGCCGGGAAAAAAAAAACATTCGTAAACTTGAGAAATTCCCATGAAAACTATTTACAAACCGTAGATGTATTTACTGGAAAAAAACTGAAAATACAAAATAAAGAACGTATAGAAAATATCAGCAGAAAGCTTAAAACTTCCTAGAAAAAATACATTGTCATTCAAAGAGCTGATAAAGGAAACTTTTGTTATTCTGCTAATCAAAACACTACGATTCCCTAATAGGGAAATATACTGAGTCATACATCTAAAATTACTCATGCAAATATTGATCTTAAACCAAGATAATACAAAAGTGCAAGCTACTCAAAATACTATTCAAAAGATTTTAAATTTTATAACTATGCAAAAGTACTCAAAATTACTTGCTGAACGTCCATATAAGCCCAGTTTTTTTCTAACCCTAAATTACAGCCTTTGTAAATAGATCAACCGGAGTTTGGAGCCTTATGCTTTCAAAATAAGCACCCGGTTAAAAACACTTCACACCTACTGTAATATTTACATAGTTTAGACAGTAACGTTCTTACGCCCAGCTTTGATGTAAAACTTATTCCCTAAAACATTTTTCATAAGACAGCTTACTGTAGAAATTAGTTCACAATACATAAACACCTAATCTAGCTCTTACAGCTGCCGATATTTACTTTTAGAGATTTGTACTCAGAGTTTCATAATAAACAACTTAGGGCACTTTGGTATGTTCCATGCAATGTAAGAAAGCGGGTCAATCATTTTTAATATGAAGACCGATTTGTTATATTTTTTATTATATACAAGTATATCCGATTTTGATGAAACTGGACGAACATACGTAGAATGTAATTCCTTATTATTTAATTAAACATGATAGGTGTCGGTTGATAACAAGCATATTTGACTTGTGTGGTCTTCTCGTTTGACCCACATGCCTTCCAGTCTCAGAATTTACATAAAAGTCTTCAAGCGAACCAATGAATGACCCTATTAATTTTTTGTTAGTAACAAGATCATGAGAAGCTTAGCACTTTCGATGTCTTATTATTAAACCAATTGGATTTTCTCATCTTGTGTACCTTGTGTGATTGACTTAAGCTATGATCAGTACCTGTCCTTTATACTAGACAATGGGTTTTGGATGTGAAGCAAGAACTTTACAATTATAATTCTTTTAAAATTTAATTGCATATTTGTTTATTTAAGATCATCAAAACAGTAGCAAATTTGACCACAAAGTACACGAGTACTGGCATTGAGAATTTCACCCAAGTTGATGCAACCTATTAAAACAAAACTGGTGAAATACTTCAGAATATTCCAACAAAACTAGCAATTCAATTAACTAAAAAGTAACCTATACATCTTTTACCGTATCGAAATAACTTAAAATACAGCCTGCCAAGGATACAGCGTGCCCAAGATAAGTCAATTTAAGCGAGAAAAAAGAAAACAACACAAAAGCTTTCCACCAAGCGTTTTCCAAGATTAGTTCTCATGACAATCCTTTTACTGAGCGCAACTGTGACAATCGTATTTAATAAACACGGTAGTAAAGCCTTCGGTGGAAATGTGATAGAGAAAAACGAAATGAACAGAAAGATCTGTTAAATAACTGGCTTTTTCTAGATGAACGCTTTCATCTGGAAGGTTCTTATAGTAAAAGTTTTGTTTTTTCCAATTAGTCTATTACAGCCAGATCAAATCTATTTCAGACAAGACAGAATGCACAAAGAAAAAACAGGCGTACATAATTAGTTTTATTCACATCAGTTACTTGTCATATAGCTCACGAGGAAGCCATAAAAATAACTTAAGTAATTCGATATCTAAAAAAGAAACAATTATAGCCACTTCAATGATTTACCTAGTAAATACAATGATAAACAGAAATATTAATTTCCACTAGCTGGTTTCGTACTTAAAATATGTCCTACTGAAAGCCTGGGTTTTGTCTTCTGAAGACAGCTTAAATAGCACAATCATTTAGTTTATTTAAACTCTGACCCCGCATTTCAATAATACATATTGAATATAATTTAATTGTGCGTCCAGGACAAACTTAACTCCATCGTTTGACCGATTTAAGATTGGATTACAGCCGCGGCTACTGAGCATTCCCTCTTGATATTTTTGTTTTCATGGCTATGTAGTGTATCGTTGAAAAACAAGAAGTTAGGATGCTGACACATTAATATAAACGATTATAGTTTATACTGTCGTGCGAATGATTTTCTAAATTAACAGCAAGTTATCCTTTCATATGCATGTAGAGATACATTTACCACTAAGTTATTTTATTTTGGAAAACAGCTGCGACACCAAATGTACAGCTCAAAAATTAAGCTTCCTTAACAGAAAATGACACGCTCTAAGTTAAGTTTCTTTATTTCAGAGTTTTTTTGTTTTGTTTTTTTAAAACCACGTTTCAGTTTGAGAAAACAGCAACGAATGTTTTTATTCAAAACTCGGATATAAAACAAATAGTGGACGTACCTAAACCCAAGGTATTATATATTGGTTAAGAGATTGCTTATGAATATAAATTCAGTATTATAACCAAATTAGTGTAAGCATAAATAATTAAAAACAAAGGCTAACTTCAACGTTAAGTATCAAAACAGTTTAGGTCAAGTAGTGAATATTAACATACGTCCACTATTGCGCACGTGACTGCTGTAAGAACCAGAACCTAGCAAGCATAAAATATAGCAGTAGAACATTAAATGTGATGAAAGTAATATTTCAAGTGATCAGCTAACTGTATCAGTCTCACGCTACAAACACTATAGCAACAGATTGTGGTTAACCGAAAGTAATATTTCAAGTGATCAGCTAACTGTATCAGTCTCACGCTACAAACACTATAGCAACAGATTGTGGTTAACCGAAAGTAATATTTCAAGTGATCAGCTAACTGTATCAGTCTCACGCTACAAACACTATAGCAACAGATTGTGGTTAACCGAAAGTAATATTTCAAGTGATCAGCTAACTGTATCAGTCTCACGCTACAAACACTATAGCAACAGATTGTGGTTAACCGAAAGTAATATTTCAAGTGATCAGCTAACTGTATCAGTCTCACGCTACAAACACTATAGCAACAGATTGTGGTTAACCGAAAGTAATATTTCAAGTGATCAGCTAACTGTATCAGTCTCACGCTACAAACACTATAGCAACAGATTGTGGTTAACCGAAAGTAATATTTCAAGTGATCAGCTAACTGTATCAGTCTCACGCTACAAACACTATAGCAACAGATTGTGGTTAACCGAAAGTAATATTTCAAGTGATCAGCTAACTGTATCAGTCTCACGCTACAAACACTATAGCAACATATTGTGATTAACCGAAAGTAATATACTCTTCAAAAAAGAAACGCAAAAGGCAAAATATGAGACATTGTTAACAAGTTTATTCCGGGTAGTTCTGTATGACATGTGTGAAACTTTGCACATTCACTGCTGAACATCCAAAGTCTGCAGAAGCGAAGTCCACGCTCACTAGGTGAAGTTTAACGTCACTCAACGTCAATAACGAGTATGCCCCCGTAAGCATCAATAACTGCTTGGCATCTCCTGCTCACGGAAGCGATGAGATGACGAATCACATCCTGTGGAATGGCTGTCCACTCAGCCTGCAAAGCTGCTGCAAGCTGAGGTAGAGTCTGGGATTGAGGTTGTCGCCGTTGCAGACGTCGGTCCAACTCGTCTCAAAGATGTTCGATGGGGTTTAAATCTGGTGATCTGGAGGGCCAGGGAAGAACGTTGATGTTGTGGTGTCTCAAGAAGACAGTGGTGAGTCGGGCTGTGCGAGGACGGGCGTTATCATGTTGAAAAACGTCGTTGACGTTCACCACGATGGGGCCTAAGAATCTCGTAGACGGTTACGTGTGGTCTGATCGGAAATCCTACGCAGCCCTGGTATGGTTGAGGCAGTAGACGTCGCAGTGGTGGTCCTATCCCGAAGGTGACGTAACTGGATGTTGCGATCTTGTGCGGGCGTGGTCACACGAGGTCTGCCAGATCGTGGACGGTCACGAGTTGATCCATGTTGTTGGTGACGATTCCATAGCCTTGTGATGGTGCTTGAGTGGACATTCACAGCTCTGGCAACATCTGATCGAGATTCACTTGCTTCCAAGCGACCAATGGAATTGTTGTGTTGTGCTTCAGTCAGTCTTGGCGTAACTGTATTGCGTGTCGGTGGCTTAACAGTGAGCTATAGAAACCGAGAACCCGTCACTTTTATAGGGATTTTGCACATGTTGCACTTGCAGATCTCTCAAACAAATTTATTGGACACGAATGCGTTTTGGCGAAATATCCGATGTTTTCCTCCGTTTTCAAAGTGAATAACTTTTATTGTCATTTTGGTCTGACAATCAGTGCCTTAGCACGTGTAACATCACATACTCCGAGCTTGTAACGCTATTACACATTTCTCTTTAAAATAACAAAATTATCCCTTTTGCGTTTCTTTTTTTGAAGAGTATATATCAAGTGATCAGCTAACTGTATCGGTCTCACGCTAGAAACACTATAGCAACAGATTGCGATTAACCGAAAGCTTTCCTTTTGTTCGACTTTGGCCAACTAAAAGGTGGATGTTCGGTTCTGGTACTCGAAATGATACTACCAGTAACTGTCGCCAAATACTAATGGAAAGAAAAAGTACCAGCTTAGTTAAACATGGAAGTAAATAAACTGAACCTTAAAAGTCCGGCATCAAACAACTCTATCTTTTGAACAGAACCACAATCAGCGTAATTACTTCAATTTCCAGCAGACAAGAGTACTTAAATAGTGGAATACAATGTGAAGATATGAAATGTGTATGCACACTTAGTGTAAGTAACGCAAATTAATGCTTACCTAATGCAGCTGTCGAGTCTGGACCTTAAGAGAAGGTTTTGGTGATAATTAATCAACTACAAATCAAATCAGACGTAGGTTACGAAATCGACAGTAGAGATCTTCAAACTACAAGTGAGAAATTGAACTAACTATATTAAACTAATGTCATAGAGCCAGTAGACTATATGTAGAGATGACCAAGATACATAATAAGGTTAATACACACATGTACGCTATATATAACAACGACATACTTTAAAAGACAACTGTCACTCACTTTCATTTGTTTGTCTACCCAAAACATAAAGAAAACAAAACTTTCGCTAAGACACCAAACTAGAAAATGATCTGTCAGACTGTTAATCTTTCACTTGAATTTCACTGCAGTACAGTTTGAAGTTTTATATTCCTGACTGTTTATATATATATCATAATATAATGGTCATGTTAAGGAATCCATTAGTGGAACTAAGACCTTATGACTTAGTTACAAGTAAAACCGAGTAAAAACACGTCTGTTATTATAGATTGACAAATTTACTGTTATATCAATAATACTTCCAAATCTTCACTAAAATTGTCGGTTGTAAAAAAATCAACATTAATGTTTCGTTCATAATTTTGTCTAAAGTTGAGAAATTCTCAGGCCTATACATATAAATCAACGTGACGCACAGATTTTACTAAACCAATAATACATGGGTGTTTGTGGAAATATTAATGATATTGTTTAAAAAATGTAAAAAATACGTGTCCGTTTAAATTAAGGGAGAGTTCTTCCTTATTTTATATAATTGAGGCACTAGACCCAGAAGGTAAAGGTGTTTATCCGTGCAAATCATAGTCGTCAATTTATGGTTCGTAATTTTTGTTTGGTTCAGGGGCTAGGAAGTTAGGAAGAGAAGCCTAAGTTTAGATCTTGTAGGGATATACTGCTTACGTAAGTGACGAACAAGACTATATCCTTCCTTGTAGAACGCTTACTTCCGCAGTAAATGGCTCCGAGAGGGTTCCTATATTAATTTTACATTATCTGTCATTGTGAAATTGTGATAGCTAGCGAATAATATCAAACGGAAAGTTTGCGACATTTAGAACCTTAGGACATGTCATACAGTGTCAAATGCTTCCTTGATAAAGAAAACATGCGACAATGCGTTCTTTCTTACTGAAACTATCTACGAATTTTGGGCAAATAGATGATCGGTAGTGTGTGAATTTTAGGAATCCATTTTAGATATATAATAAATTGATCTCAGGAGTCTGGAGAAGTGATTACTGACATTTACTAGAATTCTGCCTGTTCAGTTATCTAGTCAGTGATCGGCAGCACCTGTTCAGTTTATTTGCTGGTTTTCTTTCTTTATGGAATATTAATAGAATCGCTTGCTTCCAAGAAATAGGGATGTACCTGGTGGGTAGTAACAAGTTGAGGGGGCTGTAAAGCGTTTGAAAAACCTCAGCGTCTTCCCTGTATTACCATGGTTTATTAAAAAAACACAAAAAACATACCCGTCTTGTAAAGGGCCTGTTCCTCAGTACGACTATCAACCATCATACAAAGAACAGTTCTTCCTGTATTACCATGGTTTATTAAAAAAAAAAATACCCGTCTTGTAAAGGGCCTTTTTATCAGTAAGACTATCAACCATCCTTCTCTCAAGCCTTGGAGTGAATAGTATTTAAATACAGGCCGATTCCGGGGATTAGCTTTATCTTTATTCTAAAAAGGTCAGCCATGAAAATGAAAGAGATAAAAACATGTTTTTGGCCACGGCCAGTAGCCTTTATTTTTATTGGCTGATAGTTATCTAATTTGTTTAATTACAAGAATTACAGTCTATCGAGTTTGTTTCTTGAATATTAATTTAAAACAGGTGTTATACAGTAATGGACATTAATCAGTGATGACGAGAAACCCACTTGTTGAGAAATTTATATGCAAAAACGGCTCGTTTGGGCTGAGAAAACACTTTACATAGAAGAGCGAACAACGTTTCGACCATCTTCGGTCATCGTCAGGTTCACAAAGTAATGGACATTATTATTCAGGAAGGATAAATCCTAATTGAACAATATTACATCGTTAATATTAATACGTCAATGGATTTTATTTACTAATGATAGCGTTACGATTTATTTAACAGACGTTGAGACTCAAAAGAATGGTAGATTGTTACTAGAACACATAACCCTTTCGAAAAGATGCGATACCTAAATGAAAAAGCGGATACTGCACCTCTAAAGTATCTAGAATTTAAGATACACGAGTCCATATAAAGCAGTTATCGGTTTGTCGGGACAAACATTCATTCATAAGAGGCGAACGAAAATTAAAAGATACTAATACTAAAGGTAACTCTACATGTATAGTTGAACTTTGAATTTCATGGTAGGGAATAAGTTTAAGTTCCATAAACACTTCATGAGAGCTATGTGCAGTTACTATGCATGTGGACATTTGTTACAGTAATCAGAAAAAAAGTCATGAAAAAAACTTTAATGAATTAACTTTAAAACGGTTTTCAAAATGTAGTCATCTTCTGAGCGAGGAGAGCCATTTTAACCAATCTTGGTTGAGTATCTTCGAATTAAATCACAACTGTACTAATCTATACATAAATCAATAAGTTCATATCAGAATAAAATCATTTACTGGAATTCGTCTTAATATGACATGCTGTGTTTGCTACTGAGGTAAAACTGGTTATATTAAAACGTAACGTACCATGCAGTTTTTTCTTCTGTACGAGTTTAGTCAGTTAAATCAAAGTGGTGGGAATACGTCCAGGAAATGCGATTTGACAGAACTTAATATCGACTACATAATTGGAGCACGGAGATTAAACCTACACAGCAACAATGTATCAGGTACTTGAATTGTTTCGGGTTTAAACTGGAGGTATTTTGTTTTATTTATATCTACTAAAGCACGGCAGTTTGTGTATCAGTTTTAAACCGGACAATGAAAACATAGCATTCTGATTTCGTGATTATTAATTACCACCACTACTGAAAAAAACACGAAATGAAAGTGAATTACATTCAATCGCATAATAACGATTGCATGTCAAGTTATTTTGACCACTAAGGATACAAAGGAAGCTATATTATTATTAGCAAATTTCTACGAAAAACTTCAAATGTTGTTTTAACAACGGGTTAATTTATTAAGATAAAGATATTTGACGAAAGTTTTTCATGATAGGCTGTACTGAATGTACAGCCACACTAGTGGCCGTAAAAATGTTTAAAACCATTTGTGGTACTTATCGAAGTTAGTTATATGAACGTTTAACTAGGTTACATACAAAATGTAACCTTTTGAAAGAACTGATGTACAAATTTTAGCGATGTAGACAAAACCCACTTGCAAAGAAAAATATATGTAAAAACGGCTCGTTTGGATTGAGAAAATTTACGTAGAGGAGCGAACAACGTTTCTTCCGTCATCGTCAGATTCACGCTCCTCTACGTAAATTTTCTCAACCCAAACATATATAATGTTTTTACATGTATAATGTACAAAGTTCGTACACTGCTGAAATGAGCGCAAGGTTAAGCAGGTGGCATATGAAAAAACAAATCACATTTACTGTAGGGCATACTATTTATCGCATATAGCACAGCCAGCTTACGAATTAATAACAGTGTCCCCCAAATATACAAGTAGGTATTAATTTTCCTATATTTTCTTATACTGCGTTCGTTTCTAAACTAGATATCTCTAACCTCAGGTACTTTGGAGAAACTATCTTTTATTTTCTTAACGTAATTTCTCAGATTTATTGGTTAGTTTAAATGTGGGATAGCCCTAGAATACTTAATTATACATCAATACTAAAAAATATAAAATACGCCGATTCCAACATTTCATTACAAGTCACAGCAAGGAAGATTTTTCGAACATTTATGACAGTGGCGCACAAAGTCCGGCCAGCGACGAGTCGCCGAGTGGCTTCGCTTCCTCTGTGTTGGTATTTGGGTAGTGATGTTAAATACCCAAGAGGGTCAGGTGCATTAAACCTCTTCCTCCATCCCGAACGTTGATGGCGTCTATCGTTTAGTGTTTGTTAATTGGTATAACTTGGGCCAGAGTATGACACCGTACTCACGCACGTTTCAGGGCAGTGTCCATGCACAGTCTCGACAATAATTATTTTATTTATTTTTCTTTCTTCCATAGATAAAATACTACTACTACAAGTAATAATAATAATAAAATAAAATACGAAATATAGGGTACAATAATATAAAACAAGGATTAAATGTCTAGTGCAAGGTGGCCAACTTGTGCAACATTCCTTAAATACATGTTAAAGGGGGAGAGGTATTTAGAACTATTTACATTATGTACGTGGCATCTGTCGAGATCACACATTAAGTCATTCTTATGCCAATTCTTATTGAAATATTTTAGAGAATTATGCAAGAGTCTTTCTGATATTGTGTATGTTTGCATACTTGTGCATGAATGTGGATGAAGTGCTACGTGGTACTTCATAGGTTGAAGTACCTTTGAAGTTAAAACTAAATTTTGTATTCTTTGTAGTTTCTGTAATTGTTTGGGTGATATGTTTATCCAGGAACGAGATGCGTATTCGCCGAGTGGCCCGCGATGTCCAATGGGAAAGTCAAACAGAGTTCGCGCCTGCGCGAAGATTGAGCGCTAGAGAAGAATATGCATTAGATTAGATACTGGATGGTTCCATATTTGTGTCGAGCAATAAAAGAAAATTTAATAAGCAAATCTCGTTAAATGCATAAGCATTTAATCATTGGCGCAATGACGTAATATTTCCGTAATTACGAAATCTCAAACATTCCAATTATTCTTGAAGATTTACTTACGAGCCTTATTTTTATATTTCGTAAAAAAAAAAAAAGGCAGCTAATCGTAAAAGAAAAGTTGACGACGAAAACTGGCAGTTTCAGGATGATTGGACTGCGCAATACTGTTTTGTTCAACAACAGAAGAACGTGGTTTGTCTGTTGTGTAATTCGATAGTAGCAGTGGCGAAGGTATCCAATATAAAGCGTCATTATGAGTCGAAGCATAAAGATTTCCACAATGTTGTCGGTCACGAACAAACAGCTTGAATTGAATCTCTGATGCGGTCGCTGAATCACCAGTAGAACGTTTTCTGAAAGCAGTCAGCAGATTTAGGTGCAGCATGTGAGGTCAGTTACAATATTTCGTTATGATAGCGAAATCTGGCCGACCGTTCACTGATGGTGATTTTGTCAAGCAATGTATGATTACTGCATCGGAAAAGTTGTGTCCGGAAACAGTTCGCAAGCTACAGACGGTGGCTTTGAATCGTATGACAGTTCAACGAAGAATTTCACACCTCTCAGCAGACGTGACAAGGCAGCTTACAAATAAAGCAGCCAACTTTGTCTATTTCTCCTTGGCAGCAGACGAGTCGACTGACATCAGTTCAACACAATTACGGCAGGTGTTTAGGTATAAGATTGTTTCTTGCGAAACATTCGTCCCCTGGGGTGCTCGAAGACTAAACAGTCCTCCTTCAACCCCGCACATGGTAGGAATTAGGAAAATAATTAAGTGAATGGATAATAAGGATAGACAAATTGATGGGTGCGATTTTATTCTTGTAAATGCTTGTCTGGTAGGCGTGGCAGGCAACAAAGCGAAGGCAAAGCAAACCCCCTCCAAAAATAGACGAGGATAAAATATGAATACACAAACGAGCCATTTCAGAGCCGGGCATGGATCGATGGATTAAAGTGCTCTGGCAGGGATCTATAGATCCAATGCCTAAGAATTAGGTGTGGGGGCGCCGAATAATCTACCCAAATCGCGCCCGAGAATAGCTGTGAGGAAAGAAAGTCTGGGTTAATAATCATGAAAAAAAAAAAAAGTTTGATTTAAGGTGGCACTGTCGACTTGTGTTCTATGTGAAACATACGCCTTACTTTGAAACAATTTTTAGATGTTGATATACAGGTGAAATCTCAGGTGATGCTCCTTGGCTTGGCTGTTCTACAGAGGTCTGGACGGACTTATGTCTTCCCTTAATCTGAGTTGGTAACGTCTTGATGTTTGTAGATTTAGATTCTGTTTGAACTGAAGCGTCTTTAGTTGCAAATCGCATGGTTTGTATCTGGATAGAGGTAGTGGAACTTAGAATGAGAGGTGTGGTCTGGCAAGATTTGTTGTTCGTCTTCTCAGGCTCAGTACAGTTTAGTTGAGAGTGGTCTAAATGCGGATTAGTTTATGCCATAGGTTGCGAAACATACTCTGGTTGTTTGGGTATTCTTGGATTGGTTGGGCGACGTCGGGGGCATTCAGCATTAAAATGAAAAATATGATAATAGCAACCATTACGTAGAATGGCATCGGCGACATGTTTGGTGGTGGTTACTATTTTCACAGCTACTGGTTTTTGTTCGTGGTGTGTTGTCATCGTTTGATATCACCGAGGAACTAATCGACATGGGTTCCATGAAGGGTCAGACAACTGGGTCTGCTCCATTCGAGCAGACAGTACGATTGTAGTAGTGTTTCATTGGATATTACGAAACTGGTACGTGTGACAACTGATGGAGCACCAGCCATGACCAGAGAAAGTAGCAGGCTGGTAGCACTATTGATGAAGCATCAAGGAAAGCAGAACAGACAGTTGAAGTTGCACTGCATTATTCACTAACAGAATCTGTGCACTAAAGAACTTTGTTTTCAGGCACTAATGGCATTAGTGACGAAAACCATTAATTTCATCACATCACGAGAGCTCAATCACCGTCAGTTTCGAAGTCTTCCTGAAGAAATTGATTCAGACTATGGTGACCTTGTGTATCACTAAAGTATGCACTACGAGTCGAGGGACGATGCTCAGAAGATTCTAGGAGTTGATTGATGAGGTGATAGAATTCATCAGAAGCAAAACCAAAAACACAGAAGTGATTTCCATGACTGAACAAGCATGGCAAGCCGATTTGAACTTTCTGGTCGACATGACACAACACTTGAATGATCTGAATTTGAAGTTACAAGGCAAAAATCAGCTTGTCTGTCAGCTTGCAAATCACGTCTCAGCTTTCAGGACAAAGTTACAGTTGTTCTGGCAGCAAGCACTTTC